>NC_134788.1:68285377-68317877 GCF_046742065.1 Oratosquilla oratoria | reverse complement strand
AGGATGCTGCTGCGTTTGACCTTTGCACTGACTTGCTTGGCATTTGTACAGAAATCAAATTTAAACTGCATTAATTTGATTTTATATACTTTACCTTTTCAAAAGACTGCTGTTTTATTTTTATAAATGCAGGCTGCGTTTTATTGCACTCTGTTTGTTGCCCAGATAAGGGGCACGTTATGCACGTTCCATTTTGTTGTTGTTTTTTCGAATCCTCATAATAAAAATGACATAAAAAATCGGATTTCTTTATTGTATTTCTTTAATTTCATCCAAGCAATGAAACATAATTCATTAATATTGTAATGAAGTTAAACTTGAGGTGGCATCGTACAACAGAGTAGTCACGTGGTGCGTCTTCCCCTTCAGGATGCGCTGCAGCGAAAATAAACATTTAATCATGAAGGCTCATTATGTATTTGTAGCCAACTTAGTCATTTTGATAGTAGGCTAATATAGCTAATATAGATACATACAGCATGTGTTGCCTTCATTATAAAGCTTATATAAGGCTTTTAATTTTTTGCGGCTCCAGACATTTTTTTTTTTTTTTTTTTTTGTCCAATATGGCTCTTTCAACATTTTGGGATGCCGATCCCTGCAGTATAGACGATGCAACTGCTGAGGAAGGAAGGAAGGAAGCGCCAAAGCGAGGAGACTCTTTAGCTCCATCTTTTGGCTTCCACAGATCTCAAGTGCCGGCCGCACTCACGTCAAAAGTGAGGCAAACCAGTGAATAGTTGCCAGATGTCGCTAGCCATTTATAGAATCGTCCTGTTTTCAAAAAAGGATGTGCTTGTTGGATAATCATTTCACTTTGTGTTAAACTAATAATTAACAATTAGACTCTATAGGTAACGTTTATTCTAGTTCTAGTTAGGTATATAATTTCAAATATGATAATGATGCCATAAGATAGCGCTGTGCAGGAATTTGCAAATAGAAGTACGTGTATCTGCAAACATATAGTTGCCAGATGTCGCTAGCCCCTTCCATACGGTGCCGCATACGTAGGCGTCATGAGGAGCGAGTGTATTCGCGAGGCTGCCATATCGGCGCCTTCATTATATTTATTGTAGGCGCCCCTCCATAATGACATTCTTTCTAATCTGTCTGTAATCACATTTTCTATGGTTATCAAAATTCACGGGTGAAAGAGAGAACGATCAATATAAGCGGTGACTATATTTATGATGCGAGTATTATTACGACACGTCGTACGGCTGGCATTGGCTGCTGCCCGCGAGATTTAAGGCCCGCACTGAAGAGGCTAGCCATTTATAGAATCGTCCTGTTTTCAAAAAAGGACGTGTTTGTTGGATAATCATTTCACTTTGTGTTTTTCCGGCGTATCTTATTTGTCAGACATTACGTACACAACCACACACAGAAAGAAGTATACACAGAGGCACATTGCTCCTTATTATAGTATATATTAAATACCTCGGCTTACAACTAAGTAGTCCACAAGGGCCTACATTATATAGCTACATGCAATGCATCGTACCAATCTCCCTGCACGTGACTATATGTTTGCAGATACACGTACTTCTATTTGCAAATTCCTGCACAGCGCTATTTTATGGCATCAATAACATATATGAATTTATATACCTAAGAAGAATAAACGTTACCTATAGAGTCTAATTGTTAATTATTAGTTTAACACAAAGTGAAATGATTATCCAACAAACACATCCTTTTTTGAAAACAGGACGATTCTATAAATGGCTAGCGACATCTGGCAACTATTCACTGGTTTGCCTCACTTTTGACGTGAGTGCGTCCCGGCCTTCCCGATCGTCGGAGGTCGGAGGTCGGAGCGCTGGGCCTCCGTGGGATGATGCTCGGATGTGATCGACTTTTGTTTGGTTTCCCCCCAGTCCCCCCATCTCCCATCTTCTTTCCTACTTTAGCATTACAATCGCCTATTACCAACGTGTATTTACTTTTTTCTTGACCTGACTTAACCCATTCAACTCCGATGACAAGATGTCTTGTCATTTGGTCAAATAAAACAAAAAATCATAAAACACCAAAATGTTTGATCAAACACCAGAAAAATATGACGTCAGTCCTCGCTTCGCTCGCAGCGAAGCGAGGATTGACGTCATATTTTTCTGGTGTTTGATCAAACATTTTGGTGTTTTATGATTTTTTGTTTTATTTGACCAAATGACAAGACATCTTGTCATCGGAGTTGAATGGGTTAAATCATCATGGAAGGGCTCGATTTCACCCAAAGGTCCACGCCGTCATTATGACGGTACCCCATACATCTATGAGAAGTTTCCCTGATCGCCATCAGGGACGTGCCAGTTAGCAGTGTTCGATATGGGTGACCCTGCACAGATTTTCTCTCTATCGCCATAGCTTTTGTAGTCATTAAGATTCTCAGGCGTATCCACCACGTCAAGGTGTCAACTCTCGGATATATATATATATATATATATATATATATATATATCTATATATATAGAGAATATATATATATATATATATATATATATATATATATATATATATATATATATATGTGTGTGTGTGTGTGTGTGTGTGTGTGTGTGTGTGTGTGTGTGTGTGTGTGTGTGTGTGTGTGTGTGTGTGTGTGTGTGTGTGCGTGTACATACACTTATACAAATACATACAAACATATCCACCCTCCTCCCTCCGTCTTATCTTGGCACCTCCTGGATGACGGGTCATCCCTGCATCCTGTCCACTGCCCTAGGTCAGAAGCAGTGTCGCAGGACACATTACATTCACAGCAAGGCCGCTTTATAAATTCGACGACCCCCCCCCCCTCTCCGTCCCCTCATGCAGAAAAGGAGAGGACGGGGAGAAATCCCTTCGGGCTGCGTCAGATTTTTCTCATACATACTTCCTCACCCCCCCATCCCCCACCCACTCCACCTCATGCATCATAGCATAATCTATACACAACCCTTCTCCATTCACCCCTATCCTCTGTCCTCTCCCGTCCTTCCACAGACATTCCTCTCTTTTGTAATGCCCCTTTCACCCCATCCATCCATCCATCCATCTCATCCTAGGACGCCCCCTCATATTCAGTCCCTCCACCACCATCTCACACACCTCTTTTACTGCTCCATATATATATATATACAGTATATATATATATATATATATATATATATATATATATATATATATATATGTTTATATATATAAATATATTTATATATATATATATATATATATATATGCATACCCCATCTGGGGTATTAGCTGTATGTTATTGTGGCAAAGTAGCATGCAGTTGATACTTTAGGGTCTATATGGTGCGACCCTACGGACCAGAGCCTCACGTCATTTTGTCTGTGATAGAGGAAAACTCTATTCATAGAGAAATGGTGACACTTTTATACTACGACTATCCCTCCGTTATGCTGTCCCCCAACCCCTTGTTATTGTCCTATACCATTTCTCTGAATATGCATTTCCTTTTTTCGCCTACCCTGTGGTGGGGGAAGAGAATGCTACCATCAAGACTTTCCACTTGAGTCGTAAAAGGCGACAAAAAACGGGACGGGGATGGGATTAGGAGTCCTGCTACCTGTAGCCCCAAAAGGGAACATAAAAAAAAAAAAAGTAAAGGCATACGAGGGTCTGGGAATTTTCCAACCAGTACCCTAAGGTTTGGGTCTTTTAATGTGCGTGAATGTTTTACAGATGAGAGTAAAAGGGAAGAGATAGGCAGTATGTTTGTGAGAAGAAAGATGGATTTACTGGCTTTGAGTGAAACTAAAATGAAAGGGCAACTGTGAGTTTGGGAGTGTAGCTGGGAGGTACTCAGGAGTGAAGAGGGGACGAGGGAGAGAAAGGGTGGCTATACTAGTAAGTGAAGAGATAAGTAAGCTGGTAGTGGAGTGGGAGGAGGTTTTATCAAGGTTAATGTGGATGAAGGTAAAGCTGGGAAGGGAGATGTGGGTTTTTGTAATTGCGTCTGGGCCTGGTAGTGAGAAGAGCGTAGAGGAAAGGGAGGGTTTTTGGGTAGATATGAGTGCAATGTAGTTGTATAGGGAGATCTTAATGCTAGGGTAGGAAATGAACCAATAGACGGAGTGATTGGGAAGTATGGAGTTCCAGGTAAAAATTGCAGTGGAGAATTGATGGTGGAGATGTGTCTTGAAAGAGAGTTGATGATAGCAAATACAGTGTTTCGGAATAAAGTCAAGCATAAGTACACATTGGAGAGGGTGGTGGATGGAAGGGTGGTAGATAGAGCGTTAATGGACTATATAGTGGTGACCAGGAATATGGCAGGAAGAGTTAAGGATGTACATGTTCTAAGGGGAGAGAAAGGGGTAATATCAGATCATTTTCTGGTGAAAGGTAAATTGAGAGTGGAGAATAGAAGGAGACAGAGGTAAAGGGCAGAAGGTAGGGAGGTACTTAGAGTGAACTGCTTCAACGAGCAAAAAAAAAGGAGAATGAGTATAAGAAGAAGCTGAGAGAGGAGTGGGAGGGAGTGAAGGATAGAGTAGAGCTAGGAGTGGAGAAGGAATGGGGATGGTTCAAGGAGGGAGTCATAAGGTGTGCAAAGTTGGTGTGTGGTACAAGGAGGGCGAGTGGAAATAGAAGGAAGGGTAGTGAGTGGTGGGATGAGGAAGCAAAGATAGGTGTAGAAGAGAATAAGCAGGCATTCATAGATTGGCTACAAATTAGGACTAGGGAATCGTATGAGAGGCACAAAGTAAAGAGAAGAGAAGTTAAGCATAAGATAAAGGAAGCAAAGAGGAGAGCAGATGTGAAACGGGGTAAGAGTATGACAAAAAAATTGAAAGTAATAAGAAGATGTTTTGGAAAGAAATTAAGAGAGAAAGAGGAGGCGAATCAAGTAGAGAAGAAAAGGTAAAAGGTGTAGATGGAGAGATGATAATGGAAGAGAGGGCAGTGAGAGGAAGGTGGGCAGAGTATCTTAGGGAGTTGCTAAATGTGAAGGAGGGTAGGGAGGGAAAGGTAGTTGCAGTTGGAAGCGCTAAGAAAATGAGAGTGATGCGTGAGGAAAATGGAGGAGAAACAGGGAAGGATGAAGTGAAAGCAGCTGTTAAGATGAGGAGAGCAGGTAAGGTACTTGGGTTGGATGGATGCCATGCAGAATGTCTGTAGAAAGGAGGTACAGTTATATATATATATACATATATATATATATATATATATATATAATATATATATATGTATATATATATATGTATATATATACATATATATGTATATATATATGTATATGATGTAAGCGGAATAGGAAACACAGGAGTCTTAGTCTTGGGTTTATTCCTGACTAGTATATATATGTATATATATACATATATATATATATATATATATATATATATGTGTATATATATATGTATATATACATATATATATATATGACCAGACTTTTAGTCAATTTTGTTAATTGCGAGCATTCATAATCAATCCGATTGGCGTTGATATGGAACGGGACCGAAAGTTGACGACAGAGATTGTGAAAGTTGATCAATGAATCGCTACCGAACACCTGGTCTGGTGGAGGTTGAGCCTTGCAACTCGAGTGTGAAGTTGTAATAGACGGAACATTGACTATGGTTCAGCTTCGGACTTGATCAGCGTCGTTGGGCAATCCCAAAGGAATTTGTTTAATAGAAATTCGAACCCCTTATTGGGAAATAAATGACGAGTAGCTTATCCAAAGAGTCACTGGGAGTCTGTGAGCATCTAACACAGGTCATGGTAATTGCGGAGCAAAATTCAAAGGACTAGTTAAAAATCTAACAAAGTAACATAATCTACGATTTAGGATATATCTATATTATGTTTATATACAGTAGGACTACAAATGACCTCCTACAATTCACTGGAATACTTCAGTCCCTTAGGAACACGCTGAACATTCTCACAAACAACATTACTATTATTATTCCAAATGATATCCATTCAATCATGGTGCCTTCTTCTTCTTTCTTTCAGTGCTATTTATACCTTCTCTCTTTTAATGGCTTCATCATTCTTCTCTTCAATTACAGTCATTCATCTAGGAATTCCTACGGCCACAATCAAATTATCCTTGTCCTAATCTACAATCAACAACACGGAATAATTTCTCCATCTCCTTCTCACTGCCTTCTCTACTATTAACAACCGCCCATCTGCTACCTCTACTCGTACCCTTTCCTGTCTATCCAACTCTCCTCTTGCGCACGTTCCTTTCCTCCAAAACAACTTGTCTCTGGACCTTCCTCACCTTGCTCTTTGGTTCCATTTTATTCAATCTATACCATTCCTATGCTTGCTGCTCATTTCTTCTTTGCAGACATTCCTTGTGCTGCACACTTTATCTTGATATTTCCCACAATGCCTTCCATTCCCAGTCTCAGACATTACTTATGCACACTTAAATTCTACCTCACTGAAAAACGCTCATTATTTTTCCAATACTAATTCTTCCTTTCCCACTATATTCAACATGTCACTCAGTTTAACTTAGTAGTCATCTTCGGTCCACTTTTAGTTCAGTTCACTTTAAAGACTTCTCTACCGCCCTCCTATTTCCTATTTCCCATCTTACGACTACTCTAAATATTCCTTAAAATGTATGCGTGCACGCGCGCGCTCACAGAAGAAGGGATCACTAAATGAGATTCAAAAAACGTTTGTTAACACGCAGCGTCTTTGTTCACACATTTTTTGACCTTTGGGATCGAGGATGACTTTCACGACAAAAATCAGAAATCGGCGTGATGATCACCGCTTCCGGCCCTACTCGGTGGACGTCCGTTTCCACAGGATCTCTTCCACTGAGCTGGAGGAACGGAGAATCAGGAAAGGTGCCAGGGAGTTCTTTAAGAAGCTCGAAGAATCCAGATTCCAGGATCAGAACAGCAGGACCCAGAACTCGAAGAACGGGGTCAAAAAGCCAAATCACTTTGAAGGATTCCGGCGATGGCTTCGACAGCACGACCCGAGGTTCCACAGCTGTAATGGTTGCATGCCAACAGCCGTTTTCTTGCAGAACTGGAAACCCAATGAAGTCAGGGTTTCGAAGACCCATCAAGACTGTCAAGACTGGAAGGGCTTTACAGATGACCGTAAGAATGACACATGGAGTCTTAATTAATTATCTTGAGGAGGGCCAGTGGGACTGTGACGAGCCTGCTTTGTGTTGATGTTTTCAATTTGGCTATTTGTTGATCTACGAGTTGTAAAGAAATTAAGCTTGAATTGTGTCAGAGAAGTCTAGTTCAAGTCATGACTAGCCTAATGACCAAGATCTTAATCAGTTCCATACAATCAGTTCCTACAATCAGCTCCTATTAGATCATAGCTACTTGCTGGAGACTCCTTCATATTTTGAAGTTCAGTATGCTGTGTTCCGAAATCAAAATATTTTTACATTGCCTGTTTGCCAGGTCTATTGCAACAAGCCTCCTCATTTATCCGGGACTGAGACACAAATAATACTAGCTTAGACCTTTCCCATGGTTCACGAACATTTTCGTGGTTGATTTAGTACTCTAGGGTTTCGTCAGCATCAAAAGACCGCTTTTCTAAAAGCATTCACTCGGCATCAATCATAATAGACTACATGAAGGTCATAATTTATGGGAAATTCAGGTGAATATCGCATAATTCAACAGTTATCTGTTACATGCTGTATATCAAACACACAAGATTCTTGGCTTTCAAACAACGTCTCATTTCTAAAAAAAAATGTGGTAGGAAGGTCTACATGCACTCCAAAATAGTGTAGGGCGTGTGTGTGTGTGTGTGTGTGTGTGTGTGAGTGTATTCAACTTGGTCTCTGGATCACGTGTTGGACTCGTGATCGACAGCTATTTCCCTCCCGGAAGAGAGCTCAGAGCTCGTATGACCGATCTATGGGTAATGCTATGACCTTACACCCACACACACCCACACCCAATTCCCCGCCCACGAGAGTCAGAGTAACGACCCGAAGCGCAGCGTTACCGAAATAATTTCGGCCCTGGGCAGGATTCGAACCAAGTACTACGAGCACCACCATGCTGGTAGCCCAGCACTCTACCAACCACGCCATGGTGATGGTGTGTGTGTGTGTGTGTGTGTGTGTGTGTGTGTATTCACCTCGGATCTGCTGCAGTCTCTGTCGAGACAGCCAGACACCACCCTACGGCTGTGAGCTCAGAGCTCATTATTTGCCGATCTCTGGGTAGGTCTGAGACCACTCACACACCACACACCGGGACAGCAAGGTCACAACTCCTTGACTAACGTCCCGTACCTACTCACTGCTAGGTGAACAGGGGTTACACGTGAAAGGAGACAAACCCAACCTATCTCCGCCCGGCCGGGGAATCGAACCCCGGTTCTCTGGCTTGTGAGGCCAGTGCTTTACCAATCCGCCACCGAGTCGTGTGTGTGTGTGTGTGTGTGTCACAACAATATAAATGATAAAAAGAAGGAGAGAAATTAAGAGACATAGAAAGTCAGGCAGAGAGAAATAGAACCGCAAGAAAGTCAGAATGGGAAGAGAGATGTACGTGAAGGAGGGGAGGGGGAGAAAGAAAGAAAGAAAGAAAAAATGTCATAGAGAAAAAAGGAGAGATAACGTAAAAGTTGGCAAGTGAACGATGTTGATTTGAAAATAAAGTTGAGGGTGCGGATGATGGTGATGGTGATGGTGATGGTGATGGTGATGGTGAGGGTAAGGGTGATATTAAAAATGGGGGTGATGGTAATGTTGATAATGAAAGTTAGGGTGAAAGTAAGGATGATAGTGTAAGTGAGGGTGAGGATAAGTTATGATACGCGGGTATGAGGATAAGGGTGAGGGTCCCGGTGAGAGTAAAAAGAGGTTGAGGATGAGGGTGAAGGCAAGGGCGAGTGTGAGGGCGAGGGTGAGATTGAGTGTGAGAATGAGGGCGAGGATAAATGTTAAGGTGAGGATGAGTTTGAGGCTGGGGCTGAAAGTAAAGGTGAGAGTGAGGATGAGGAAGGGTGTGAGGATAAGGATAAGGGTTCGATTGAGGGTTATAGTGAGAGTGAGAATGAGGATGAGGATCCAAGTTAGGATGAGGATGAAGGTGAGAGTGATATTGAGGGTGAGAGTGAAGATGAGGATTTGAGTTAGGCTGAGGATGATGGTGAGGGTGAGAGTGACAGTGAGAGTGAAAGCGAGGATGCTCTTGATGGTGATGGTGGTGATGATGATGATGATGATGATGATGATGATGATGATGATGATGATGATGATGATGATGATGATGATGATGATGATGATGATGATGACGATGACGACGACGATGACGATGATGATGACGATGACGATGACGATGACGATGATGATGATGATTGTGAGAGTGAACATGAAGGCAAAAAGATGGTGAGTGTGAGAGTGCGAGATTGAACATGAAGGTAAAGTGATAGCGAGTGATGGTGAGTGTGAGGGTGAATGTGGGAGTCAACATGAAGAGGTAAAGTGAACATAGTGATGATGAGGGTAACAAGAAGAAGGAGTGAATGTGAGCAGAGCCAAGGTTGAGTAGAAAGTAAAGGAAGGAAAGCTAGCTGGGCTGATTGAGTGGTCGCTCGAGAGGTCAAGAACGTGATCAGGAAGTAACTGACAGGAACACGACAATGCCTTTCAGAGGAGTTCCACGAATCTAGACGAAGACTACAACTACAGGAGGAGGATCTCCATCATTCTTTTTTATTATCTGTATCATGTAGTTCTATTCCTGTTCTAAGCCACTTTTCTTTTTTACTAAGAAATGCTTTTCTGCAACGATAACTTTTCCTCCATCTTGCATTGAAGTCCCTAATTAGGCTTTGTCTTTTATTTTCTGGTATAGTTTTTGTGTGTCCATATGTCTGCTGCTGGTGGTTTATCACTATCTGGTCAATGGCACTTTCTAAAGTGGAAGTTGTTCTTATATTGTTTAAATATTCGGTCACAACACCATCTTTCCTGGTTGCATTCATGCCTGAAAATAACGAAAAGACTCAGGCACTTTAATATTGCGAAATAATCGTGTAAAAAAAAAAAAAAAAAATTCTCTGACCACATAAAGTTTCTGATATTGTGATGGGTGACTATTATAAAATTTAATTTGATTATATTCTATTTCGTTGGCCTATAATGTCTTCTCTGGGTTATCTATCAACAATATTTGCTCTCACACAGCTACAGCACACTATGATCATTAATTCACTAAAAGAAATAACATCAAAATAGACTGTGCCAGTTGTATTTACCGAAAAACCGAGTTCACCTGTAGAAGTGTGTTCACAGTAATCAGCTGTTGTTGACATATGAAAGAAAACGATACACAAGCAGCAGCTCGAGCAGGACGGACTTCGGAGGTTTTTATAAAAATGCCGTTTTTATGTTATTTTGCGGAAGATTGCAACTCAAGAACGTTGGATTACATTGATGAATATGCAAGTTAGCTTCTTTCTGATTGATTTCTGATTCATTTCCGTCAATTGCATTATTTCATCAGTTTTGCGAAAAAATGTATATTATTTAATTAATCAATCAGAAACGAGTTTTAGAGATGCAGATGTAATAATTGAGCTCTAATGTTACTATCAACCTTTTTCGAGAGTTATTCACAAGCACGCTTTGAATTCTTGGGGAACATAAATATAACGTAATTATTTTCTTTATTTTTTCCATCCACCTGACGCATTATTTTCAAGTCGTATACACTTACACAAGTATTTCACTTGGTACACAATAGACACGAGTAGAATTTGGTAAAGATTGTCACATCGACTTTTGCTCTTATATGATAGGCGAGTGAAGAGTGATAGGCGAGTGAATAATGTACTCTTTATTGATGAGTGACGCCTACTGGCGACTAGCGTGGGTACAGTGGGTAGGCACGGTAGTGGTGCCTGCCTGGAGCCCAACTTATCCTACATCCCCCTCCCAAGACAATTAAATGTACCATATGGTATATAACAAAACTAGCAATGTTAAGTGTTCACAATTCCGAGAAAACAATATGTTCAACACAAAAGCAAAAGTGAGGGATATCTACTGTTCCTTCGTGAGAGGAACACACACACACACACACACACACACACACACACACACACACACACACACACACACACACACACACACACACACACACACACACACACATACACACACGCACACACACCAGGCAATCAGTCACAATCGTCGGTTGCATAATCTCGCAGCCACATCGGCTTCCTTGAGCTCCTTTTAGGGCGGCTATGAGGCGTGTTGGATGACGGCGGATTGGACGTCTGTGGTGCTGGTGACGGTGACAGCGTTTCTTGTAAACTGGTGTCCGCAGCGACCCGCAGGTGCCTGCGGTTGCGTAAGGTAATGCGTCCACTCCCATCCAACTTGACAGAGTATTGGCGGAATGGTAGGACCTCTGTGACCACGCCTCGCCTGTCCCACAACTTACTGGCCTGGTCCTGTATCAGCACTTGGGTGCCAATCGATAATGTGGGAAGAGTCTTAGGTGTCCCTTGGCTGATCATCCAAGCTTCCTGTTGCCTCGCCGCCTCGATTTCCCTTGCGCGTAGCGCCTGCTGCCAGTGCACATCCACCTTGTAGTGCTGCTTGTGCACCGGTATCCCATCTCGTAGCTGTCTGCCCATGGCTAGCTGCGCTGGTGACTTGTCCACCCCGCGCAGAGGTGTGTTGTGATACTGCAGTAGGGCTACTGATACCTTATCAGCATCCAGGCTGCCGCCCGGACCTGTGTTGTCTCGGAGCAGTCTCTTGGCGGACTTCACAGCTGTTTCTGCCCTCCCGTTTGACTGAGGGAAGTGAGCGGACGAGATCCGTCTCTCTACACCCCATTTTCTGAAGAAGGCACGCATCTCTTCACTGGTGAGGTTTGTCCCTCCGTCTGTAGAAATAGACACGGGCGCACCCCACCTGTGGAAGAACTGCCGGAACACTGATGCTAACTTGTTTGACGTGGCTCCACTTGGGAAGTGTGCTAACTCCATCCACCCGGTGAGCCTGTCGGCGTATGCCATATGCATTCTCTCGTCAAGTTGGAACAGGTCTGCCACGGTGTGCTGGAACGGGTATTCAGGCGTAGGGTTGAAGGCAAAGGGTTCCGCGGCTTGTGAAGGCGAGTGAGTGTTGCAGGTGGCACAAGCATCCCGATGTTGTTGCAGGTCGCCCTCCATGCCAGGCCAATATACCGATTGCCTCGCCCTTCGTAACATTCCGTCTAGGCCTTGGTGACCCGCGTGGAGATTACTTGCAATGCGTCGTCGTAGAACTTCCGGGATCACTAATCGCACGGCGCCTTGGTCGTATGTGTACGTCACCAACCCGTGTGACACTGCCAACCTCTCCCTGACGGCATAGTACTGCCGAAGGCTGGTCAACTCTTGTGCTCGGTGAGGATGCCAATCGCCTGCTGTCACCTTAGCCACTAGTAGCTGGTAGTCTGGATCATCTGCAGCTGCCCGCACCACCGCTGCATTATCGAGTACGATAGAGTCAGCGACATCGAGCGCGGCAACTGCTGCTGCTGCCACAGCGGCCTCCATGTCATTTGAATCCTCTTCGTCCCCAGCCTCTGGTGGTGCACAGAGCGCAGGATAGCGGGACAAAAAGTCTGCTGCACAGTTCCGCTTCCCGGGCAGGTATTTGATCTGAAATCGGTAAGGAAGGGTTTTTTCCTTCAAGGAGAATAACCTTGGGTTCACTATGTCTTTCAGCGCCCTGTCCCCAAGAAGCTTGACTAGCGGGCGATGATCAGTGACGATCAGGAGGTTGGGGCATCCGAGCAGGAACAGGCGGGCCTTACGGAGACACCAAGCGACCGCCAACGCCTCCCCCTCTACCGGGGCGTAACCCGCCTCCGCAGGTGTGAGGTGGCGGCTGCCACAAAGTGCGAGGCGCCACCCACTCTTGCAGCAGAATGGACTCTCTCATCGGGCACTGACAATGCTGCTGCAGCACCACAAACCCGATGCCCACCTTACTCCAATCGGTAATCACCGCTGTGGGCTTGTTCTTATCGTAATAGGTTAGGCCCTCCTTAGCAAGGCTACAGATAACCTCCTTTGCCTGCTGGAATTTCTCTTGCAGATTTCCATCCCAGTACACCTTCCTGCCTTGAGGTTTCCGTAGCAGCTCACGAAACGGCTCCATAATTGGTGCAGTAGCGAGGAAAGGTGCCATTTGATTGACGAACCCATGCCAGGAGCGAACGTCCGTCAGTGATGGCTCCGCAGGCATACTGAAGTTCCTGATGGCAGCCAGTCTTTCGTCTGTCGGCTTGTAGGCGTCCCACCCGACATGAAACCCGACGAAGTCCACCTCTCTCCTTCCGAACTTGAACTTCTCGGGTTTGAGGGTCACTCCTTTCGTGGCGCAGGTTTCAAGGAAGTTATACGTATGCCAGAATGCGTCCTCAACGCTAGCGTCAAACAGTAGGGTGTCGTCAACACACTTCACTTTTCTCTGAATCCCTGCAATGGCCTCGTCAAACCTTCGAGTGTAAGCGTCGGGGGCGGCACAGTGACCCATGGGGGTCCTGCAGTATCTGTAACGGCCCCAGGGTGTGATGAAGGTTGTGAGTTTCATACTGGCTTCCTGAAGCTCGACCTGGTGAAAGCCCCAATGTGCGTCCGCGATGGTCTTGTATGTGTGGCGCGGGATGCCGGATACCATGTCAAATGGTGTAGGGGTGTGATGGGTCTCCCTTCTGCATGCAGCGTTGAGCTTTTGGTAATCAATGGTGCGCCTAGGTTGACCTGACTTCTTAGCCACAACTACCATTCTCGCGCACCACTCCGTGGCCTCCCCCACAGGCACTGGCTCTATAATTCCCATCCTGACGTCGTCGTCGAGTTGCATCTTCACCTCTGCCTCCCAGTGTCTAGGTACCGAGGCCGGTGTGTGACATGCGTAGGGCTTGGCGTCTGGAAGCAGGTGGATGGTGTGCGGTTCACCCGCCATTGTTGGAAGGGGACTTCTGTCTGTGTTAAATGTAGATCCCGAAAAATGACAGAGGAGCCATTCCTCCAATCTGGACACGTTTTCTTCAAGGGGGGGAAACGGAGGGGAGGATGGGCGTGGGTGCATGGTGTCAGCTGACTGCGTGGCAGCGTCGCCAACGCCGCCAATAGCCGCTCCTGCGACGACAGTGTGATGAGGGAAGGTCTCATGCACCAGTCCCAACTCCCTGCACGCCTGTAGCGATATGTAGCACTGTGTGGCTGTCTTCACCACAAAAATCTCCTGCAGTGTCGACTTGTCACCATACTGCAGTCGACAGGGAAAAGAGCCCAGAGGTTGCAGCTTGACGTTCGCCACATCTCGCAGTCCTCCCCGATGTGTCAGCGATGCTACCTTGACGCCCAATGAAGTCAGTAACTCCAACCCAGCCACACACACCTGAGCTCCCGTGTCAGGTACTGCCTGGATTTTTGCGGATTTGTTCTTCCCTTTCGCATGACTGACCGTCACCCAGATGCGTGGTTGACTTCGAGCTGCGCCTGCAGCTGCAATCACGATGCCAGACGCTTCCAGATCTTCAGCTGCCGCAGCTGCTGCTGGTTCCACTTTACTCCTGCACATTTTCTGCACGTGCCCAACTCTACCGCAGCTGTGGCAGGCTAGTGTCTCCGCGTAACACAGCCCTCTGCCTTGCTTGTGTTTTAAACCACAGTTGCCACAGCGTTTCAAAACCTGCTGCTGTTGGCGGGCTGCCTGCGGCATGCGAGTGGGTTGTTGGTGGCGGGCTCCAGCCACCTGAGGGTAGGAATCTGCTTGCGCGTCTGGCAGCGGCGTCACCCCAGCCACCGCGGCCAGATTTTCCCGCCCGAAACTCCCGCCCAATGTGTTATGGCGGGCGTCCTTTTGTGCCGCCTCGAAGGCAACACAGAACCTGCGTAACGAATCCACATCATTGAAGGATTCACACTGACGAAATACTTCCTCTTTCAACCCCACACTATGTAACCCACACACTAGCTTACGGAGGAGCATGTACTCAGAAAGCCTACACTGACACTGGGGACACGAAAACTCGCAATCCGCCGCACACTGTGTGGAACGAGTAAAGTAATCACTTATGGACTCACTGGGTTCTTGCACCGCCGAGAAGAACTTGAGCCACTCCGCCGCCTGGTTGGACGCCTGCACGGCCATGCACCCAATAGCATCCAGTGCTCCTTGGATGGAGAGAGCCTCCCATTGCTGCGTGGTGAATCTAGAGTCCAAAGAGCGTTGTAGGGTCGGCGTGCAGAGGAGACGGATATGAAGGACCGCCTCAGCAGGTGCAAAGTCGCTGAGGGTCAGCCAGTACTCCATGGAGCGCCTCCAGGATCGGAAAGCTGCCGTGGACATACCTACGTCACATTTCTCGGGTGCTGAGGACCGAGGAGCCGATGAGTGGTGTCTGGGCTGTGCCGCTACCTGGCGTTGCAGGGCTGTGATGGCTTCCGACTGTGCTAAGAGAAGCCGATGAGCTTGCCCCAGGGCTGCGGATGCTTGAGGGGACCCACGGCTGGACCGTGGGGTCTGAGCAGGTAGCCGAAGACGACGTCCGGCCATGTTGAGTGCGTAGGTCGTGAACCGGTCACTGCGCCATATATGATAGGCGAGTGAAGAGTGATAGGCGAGTGAATAGTGTACTCTTTATTGATGAGTGACGCCTACTGGCGACTAGCGTGGGTACAGTGGGTAGGCACGGTAGTGGTGCCTGCCTGGAGCCCAACTTATCCTACAGCTCTCAAGTAAGGGGCATAGATATCTGACCCCTGTGCGCCGCGCCGCGCCGTCCTGGAAAACTTGCAGCCGCCACCTTCTGACTCGACGGAATTGGCACCACTCGTCTTATTTATTTATTTTTTTCTCACTGCAGGTTAAGGACCTGCGTATTTACTTCCATTATCACCTAACGGTGTGAATGTCATCGTTCCAATATGAATATTTCATCAGATTAATTTGACCACAAACATGAATTCAAAGAACAAGAGCCCAGGGGAGCTTTTATAGAAAGTCCAGATGGGCTTGATGTAAAGTGTACAAGTTTCTGATTAACTGTACCTTGCACGGCGCCGTGCACACGCGACTGACACCGCATCAGCAGATCCACGTTCGAATTTCGGCGGCTATCTTCTTTTGCTTGCTCTAACACTTGTTTGCGTCGTGGTGGCTGAGTGGTTAGAGGCACTGCGTCCCGATGGTCCTACGTTCGAAACCCTTGAGGTGCCATTCCATTTTCTAGCATAGCTCGCCTTGGTAGTGGTCACCGGAACTCTCGTTTTTAGAACTGATATCTGTTGCCAAATTCATCTGATAAAGGTATTCGTATCAAAATGCATTATGTTCCCTCTGTCAAATAACAGTGCAAATAAGAACGCGGGTGCCTGACTTAGAGTGAGGTGAAATATACGAAAAATAAACGTGATCGCATTTCCACTGAGGCTGGTCAGGGGAAAGTGACATGACGTCACCATTCTTCTGGGCTCATTTTTCTATTGAGTACAGGAGTATTAACCATAATGTTGTCAAAAAGAGGAGAAAACGTCACAAAGCTGATAATTTCAGCACTGTGTGCTGGTTTGATGTGTGTCTAGTTGTGTGGCTGGCTGGCTGGTTGGTTGTGTGGCTGGCTGTGTTGTGTGGTTGTCAGGCTGGGTGACTGGATAGCTGTGTGACTGGCTGGCTGTCTGGGTTACTGTGTGGCTGTCTGGCTGGCTGTGTAGCCTTGTGGCTTTCTGGTTAGGGGTGTGGCTGAGTGGCTGGCTGCTTGGTTGTGTGGCTGGCTGCTTGGTTGCGTGGCTGGCTGGCTGTTTGTTGCTGTGGTGCTGGCTTGCTGTCTGTGTGGCTGGCTGACTGGCTATGTGATGTGTCTGTGTGGCTGGCTATTTGTGTGAGTGTGTGGCTCTCTGGCTGTGTGTCTAGTTGGCTTGCTGTCTGTGTGGCTGTGCAGCTCTATGGCCGGCTGGGTGTCTTTGTGGCTGGGTGTCTGTGTGGCTGGGTGTCTGTGTGGCTGGGTGCCTGTGTGGCTGACTGGCTAAGTGGCTGGGTGGCTGGGTGGCTGGGTGACTGTCAGGCTGGGTGTGCGGCTATGTTACTGGCTGGTTGTCTGGTTGTGTGGCTGTCTGGGTGGCTGTACAGCTATATGGCTGGCTGGCTGGCTTTATAGCTGGTTGGTTGGCTGGCTGTGTGGCTGGCCTAGCTGGCTGTTTGACTGTTTGATTGAATGGCTTTCTTTGTAGCTGTTTAGCTGTGTGGCTGGTTGTCTGGCTGTTTGTCTTGGCGATTGGCTAGCTGGCTGTATAACTGTGTACCTGGCTTACTGGTTGTGTGGCTGGCAGACTGCCTGTCTGGCACGCCGGCTGATTGTTATGCTGGCTGTCTGGTAGGTTGGAAGGCTGGCAGCATGGTATGCTGGCTGACTGGCTATCATGCTGGCTCGTCTTCTGGCTGGCTGGCTCACTGGCTGGCTCACTGGCTGGCTAGTTGGTATGGTGGCTGGCTTGATGGCGGCTGGCGGGCTGGTATTATCCAGGCTGGCATGCTGGCTCGGTGGCTGGAGGGATGACATGTTAAATGACTGGCTGGCTTCCTGGCTGGCGTGCTGGCTTGTTTGCTCGCTGTCAGGCTGACAGGGTGGCATGCTGGTTGGTTGACTGGCTGGGTCGGATGCTGGCTGGAGGCTGGCTGTCATGGTGGCTGGATGGCTGACTGGCCAACATGCAGGATGGCTGACTGGTTTTAATATACGGATAATTATGTGTCATTGTTTGTCGGCTACATCCAACCAGGGTACGCTTATTCTTTGATTTGCAGGACTCATACCTGAACGGACCTTAATTAACCTTTAGGGGAGAACCCGGAGTGATTGTTCGTTGCCTCATATATCGAAGCTATGAAAATGTACATACATACATACATATACCAAGGCTTTTTCCCCCTTACCAGGGAGGTAGCCAAAAAGGAAAAGGCATAAAATCATTCCCACCCATTCCATCCCTGAAAACACTCCACACCCCTCCACCCTCCCTCCCATCTTAGCACCTCCTAGATGACGGGTCATCCTTGCACCCTGTCCACTGCCCTGGATCAGAAGCAGCGTCGCAAGACACAGCACATCCACAGTAAGGCCGCTTCATTAAATCGGCGACCCCCCTCTCCGTCCCCCCATATAAAGGAGAAGACGGGGAGAAATCCCTTCGGGCTGCGTCAAAATTTTGCTCACACACACTACCTCACCCCCCATCCCCCCGTCCATTCCACCTCATGCATCACAACATCATCCATATACAACCATTCTCCATTCACCCCTGTCTTCTGTCCTCTCCCGTCCTTCCTCAACAGACATTCCCCTCTTCCCCAAAGCCCCCTTCACCCCATCCATCCATCTCACCCTAGGACTTCCCCTCATGTTCACTCCCTCCACATCTGCCTTCCATGCCTCCTTTACTAGTCTTTCTTCACTCATTCTTTTCATGTGTCCAAACCATCCTAATACTCTTTCATCAACCCTATCTCCCAACTTCCTCTCCACCCCTGTTCTCCTCCTCACTTCCTCATTTCTCACTCTATCTAGCCTAGTAACCCCCATCATACTTCTCAGACACCTCATCTCAAACACATTCAAGCTCCTTCTCTCTTCCTCTCTTATGTTTCATGTTTCTGCTCCATACAGTGCTGTTGGCACAGTCACTCCTTCATACAGTCTCCTCTTAGCTTCCATTCCCAAATTTCTATTCCTCATTACACTTTTTAATCCACCAAGGCATTTACTCGCTTCTCTCAATCTACATTCTACCTCCACCTTTACTCCAACTTTTCCTGCTACATTTGCACCCAAGTATCTAAAACTATCCACTTCCTCCAGTTGCTCTCCCTTAATGCTCACTTCCAGATTACTGCCACTTTCACCCCTTGTACATCTCATCACCTTACTTTTAACCACAGTTATCTTCAGCTTTCTTCTATCACACACTCTCCCAAACTCTGTCACCAACTTCCTCAGTCCCTCCTCCGATCCTGCCACAAGCGCAGTGTCGTCTGCAAACAACAGCTGGCTCACCTCCCACTTTTCTCCATTTTCTTTAACCATCTCCATTCCCTGACCCACCACCCTTCCATTTACCTCTCGCACTAGCCCATCCATGTATAAGTTGAACAGCCAGGGCGACATAACGCATCCTTGACGAAGTCCCACCTTTACCTCAAACCACTCCCTCCCTCCATTTCTAATCCTGACACAAGCTCTACTACTCTCATAAAAACTCTTGACAGCTCCCAGAAGCTTTCCTCCTATCCCGTATATCCTCATATCCTCCCACAGTGCCTTCCTGTCTACCCTGTCGTAAGCCTTTTCCAGATCCATAAAGGCCCAGAAAACATCCTTCCCCTTTCCTATAGCTTTCTCACATATCTGTCTTACCACAAAAATCTGATCTACACAACCTCTACCTGTCCTAGATCCACACTGTTCCTCACCAATTACTCCCTCTGTTCCTCTCCTAATCCTCTCAATCAAGATCCTCCCATAAGCCTTCCCAACTACACTTAACAAGTTAATCCCTCTGAAACTACTACATTCACACTTGTCCCCCTTTCCCTTGTAAAGTGGAACTATACAGGCACTCCTCCAGTCCTCTGGCACTCTACCCTCACTCCAGCAAACATTAAATAACCTCACCAACCAGTCCACCATCACTGTACCTCCTTTTTAAGACATTCTGCATGGCATCCATCCAGATCAGGTGCCTTACCTGCTTTCATCATCTTAACTGCTGCCTTCACTTCATCCTTCCTTATTTCTCCTCCATTTTCCTCACTCCTCACTCTCATTTTCTTAGCATTTCCCACTGCAGCTATCTTTCCCTCCCTATCCTCCTTCACATTTAGCAACTCCTTAAAATATTCTGCCTATCTTCCCCTTACCGCCTTCTCCTCCATTATCATCTCTCCATCTGCACCTTTTACCTTTTCTTCTCTACTTGATTCGCCTCCTCTTCCTCTCTTAATTTCTTTCCAAAACATCTTTTTATTACTTTCAAAATTTTCTGTCATACTCTTACCCCATTTTACATCTGCTCTCCTCTTTGCCTCCTTTACCTTTTGCTTTACTTCTCTTTTCTTTTCTTTGTACCTCTCATATGACTCCCTCGTCCTATTTTGTAACCAATCTGTGAAAGCTCGCTTCTTCTCCTCTACAACCTTATTTGTTTCCTCATCCCACCATTCACTACCCTTCCTTCTATTTCCTCCTGTCCTTTTGGTTCCACACACCATCTTTGCACACTTTGTGACTCCCTCCTTGAACCATCCCCATTCCTCCTCCACACCCAGCTCTACTCTATCCTTCACTCCCTCCCACTCCTCCTTCAGCTTCTTCTTGTATTCCTTCTCCTTTTCCTCTTCATTTAAAGAGTTCACTCTAAGCACCTCCCTACATTTTGTCCCTTTCCTCTTTCTCCATCTGTCCTCCACTCTCAACTTACCTTCCACCAGAAAATGATCTGATATTCCCCCACCCTCTCCCCTTAGCACATGTACATCCTTAACTCTTCCTATCATAATCCTATTTACCACTACATAGTCCATTAAAGCTCTATCTATCACCCTTCCCTCCACCACCCTATCCCATGTGTACTTATGCTTGACTTTCTTCCGAAACACTGTATTTGCTATCATCAACTCTCTTTCTAGACACATTTCCACCATCAACTCTCCACTACGATTCTTTCCTGGAACTCCACATTTCCCAACCACTCCATCAATTGGACCCTTTCCTACCCCAGCATTAAGGTCTCCCAGTACTATTACATTTACACTTCTCCCTAAACCCTCTATGCACTCATTTAAATCTATCCCCGTCTGGGGTATTGGCTGCTTGTAATTGTGGCAAAGTAGCATGTAGTCGATACTTTAGGGTCTATATGGGGCGCCCCTACGGACCAGAGTCACACATCATTTTGTCTATGATAGAGGAAAACTCTGTTCATAGAGAAATGATGACACTTTCATACTACGACTGTCCCTCCGTTATGCTGTCCCCCAACCCCTTGTTGCTGTCCTGTACCATTTCTCTGAGTATTCTTTTTCTGTGGTGGGGGAATTCCCTGTGGTGGGGGTAAAGAATACTGCCACCAAGTATTCCCACTTGGATCGTAAGAGGCGAGAAGAAAGGGACGGGGATTGGGACTAGGCATCCTTCACCTTGTAGCCCCACAGGGCACATTACTAAAAGTAAAAGCATGAAAATGTAGAAAGACATTTATAACACACAACTAATACCACTTTCTGGTCTGACTGTGGTATTAGTTATGTGCTTATATATATATATATATATATATATATATATATACATATACATATATATATATATATATATATATATATATACATATATGTATATATATATATACATATATATATGTATATATATTATATATGTATGTGTGTGTGTGTGTATATATATATACATATATATATATGTATATATATATTATATATATATATATATATTTATACACACACACACACACAGTCACACACACACACACACACACACACACACACCACACACACCACACACACACACACACACACACACACACACACACACACACACACATACACACACACACACACACACACACACACACACACACACACACACACACACACACACACACACACACACAAATACACACACACACACACAAACATATATATATATATATATATATATATAAATATACATATATATATATATATATATATATATATATATATATATATATATAATATAAATATAATATTCATCTCGACTCTAACATGTACATCATGTCTAATAAAACTAATGAAAAAATACAGTATACTGTAATCAACAAAGACGAATTTTGTGTGGTGTGCCCAGGTCGGAGATGAGAGTATTTGATTGAGGTTGTCGGGTCCCCAAAGTCCCATTCACACCATTACGAACGACTCGAGCGAGTTCGTTTGAGTAGAAACGACTTCGTTTACGATTTCTTATATTTCGAATCTCCTTTGCGTTACATGACGAACTGAGAAAAGTTTGAAGCTATACGAATATTAGACACATTGTTGAATAGTCCCAAGTGAAGTCTAAAATAGTGTAGGCGAAGTCGTCCTGCACCTTTTTAGATTCATAACATTTAACCCATTCAACTCCGATGACAAGATGTCTTGTCATTTGGTCAAATAAAACAAAAAATCATAATAAAACAACAAAATGTTTGATGATCAAACAGCACCAGAAAAATATGACGTCGTCAGTCCTCCTCGAGGAGGACTGATGACGTCATATTTTTCTGGTGCTGTTTGATCATCAAACATTTTGTTGTTTTATTATGATTTTTTGTTTTATTTGACCAAATGACAAGACATCTTGTCATCGGAGTTGAATGGGTTAACGCTATACTATAAGGTACGTTAGCGGGGGTGGTGAGGGTGAGCCAGAAAACCTCTCCACTGCGCAGGTAGATGATGACGTCAACGTAAATATCGAGACCAGCGTTCCGCGGGTCGAGAGCTGTCAGTCACTCACATACCAGTGTGTGGAGCGAAGCTCCATCTTCTGATTAAAGGGGTAGCTAAGGCAGACAAGTAACATAAAAAAGCATGTAAAGCATTTTCGTAACTTTTCTGGCTGTCATATCTCAGATACTGATAATTTGAGGATAAGAAAGTGATACTGAGTAATTTCAGTATTATGTGAACATCATAG
The DNA here is from genome assembly GCF_046742065.1 of Oratosquilla oratoria. NCBI lineage: Eukaryota > Metazoa > Arthropoda > Malacostraca > Stomatopoda > Squillidae > Oratosquilla > Oratosquilla oratoria. The sequence goes on along the minus strand of NC_134788.1, from coordinate 68,295,153 downwards.
TGTAATTTTTAAGTCTACCATACATACAGATGGTTTTCTTTAAAGTTTACATTTTGTTTCACCTCTCACTCTCTCCCTCTCTGAATTTCCTATGACGTCACGGTGGAGGTGCGCGGAGGGGGGGTGGTGCTCAACGTACCTTATTGTGCATAAAAGTGGCAGTCTGCCGAACAAATTGACTAGATAAACACCATATGAGGACGGAGCCTTTATTTGTACGACGTTTCGCTTATTACAGCTTTTTCAAGTACAAGTTGAGATACAAATGCTTAGAAGCAGCAATCATTCAAGGAACGAACACTATTGAACAAAACAGGGGCATGTTTAACATATCTCCTCACATTTTTCCCCTAATACCCATGGCCAGCAAAATATTAAATATTTAAACCACCCTTTGTGGACATTTCGCTCCTCACGACGTTTGGGTCTTCAGCAATTTCTCCCCTTTCCCAGGTCCAATCCCCCACCCTCCTCCTCCTCCTCCTCTTCCTTCCCCCCCCCCCCCTTTTTCTCTCCCCGTTCCCTCCTTTCCCCTTATTTAATCTCAAGCATTTGTATCTCAACTTGTACTTGAAAAAGCTGTAATAAGCGAAACGTCGTACAAATAAAGGCTCCGTCCTCATATGGTGTGTACCTTATTGTATTCGTTTTACCTTGGGATTTTGATGCGACGTGACGTCATAACGTCGGCATCAGAGCACGGGAAGATTTTTCGGTCCTTGTGTGTGGTCATCGCAAATAAAACAATAAATGTGAAGCAAGACGTCGACATAGAAAACCAAAATCGACGGGATTTTGCCTAATGTGAAGATGGAAATCGACGGCATTTTTGCCTAGTGTGTACGTGAAAATCGACGGTAATTTTGCTTAGTGTGAAGATGATAATTGACGGCATTTTTGCCCTGTGTGAAGGACAAAATCGATGGTATTTTTGTTTTGTGTGCAGATAGTAATCAACGGTATTTAAGTCTAGTGTGAAGATGGAAGCCGACGGCAGTTTTGCTTAGTGTGAACATGGAAATCAACGGTATTTTTGCCCAGTGTGTAGATGGAAATCGACGGCATTTTTGCCCTGTATGAAGGAAGAAATCGATAGCTTTTTTGTCCAGTGTGAAGATGAAAATCGACGATATTTTTGCTTAGTGTCAAGATAATAATCGACGGTATTTTTGCTTAGTGTGAAGATGGAAATCCACAGCAGTTTTGCCTAGTGTGAACATTGAAATCAACGGTATTTTTGCCTAGTGTGTAGATGGAAATCGACGGCAGTTTTGCCCTGTGTGAAGATGGAAATCGACGGTATTTTGGGCTAGAGTAAAGATGGAAATCGACAGTGTTTTTCCCTAGTTTGAAGATGGAAATCGACGGTGTTTTTGCTTAGTTTAAGACGACGTGATAGGGAAATCAAGATGTCATGGTATCAGGGAGCGAAATATTAAAGTCAGGACGTGGCCTTACGTAACACTGAACGAAACATTCTGAGAAAACGTATAGAGAAAAATGTTTTAAGAATATAGAAAAGACGATGAATTTTGACAATTGTGTTATTAAAACTGAGCGAAACATTCTGAGAAAATCCTAGTAAATACATGTAGAGAGAAACGTTTTAAGAATACAGAAAAGACGATGAATCTTGACAATTGTGTTGAACGAAACATTGGGAATTTTTTCAAACACGTGGAAAGAAAGATGTTTTAAAAATATAGAAAATATGATGGATTTTGATACGACGTGACGTCATAACGTCGGCATCAGAGCGCGGGAAAAAATTTCAGTCGTTGTGTATGGTCATCGCGCGTAGGCAACTTTTTCCTTGACTTTTGGCGATGAAGACATATTTCTGTATTTTGAGGACCAAAAACTCGATGGAGATAATCAGGAAACTTCATATATATACATATACATACAAAAATAGCGTTTTCTATCGACGTCCCGAAAATAACGATGGATTTGCAAGTCTGCACCTAGATGCTACGCAAGTTTGACGACAATTATTAAAAGATCAAACTATTTGTAACGAAAATTCCCTTAACGATAAGAAATATAAAACAATGAAAATAATAATATATATTTTGGGATCCGGCGAATTCACCGACAACAATTCATCGATATAAACAATTCATCGAAAAATAAAAAAATATTCTAATTTGAAATATATAACTAGGTTGTGTTTTCATCCTTTATTTAGCATACTTTTACCTTTAATAATGAAATAATTACTTTCATAACCTTTATGGATGAAGAATTTCTTTTTGTAGTACAGTATTTATCAAGAATAGTTGAAATTCTTTGACAACTATTGAAAATGACAAATTAGCTTAAAGTAAACTTAGAACTATAAATTGGTTTACTTAAAAATATAAAGCTAGGTTATTACTTAGTGATAGATATGTTAACATGGTCGGTGAAATGGCAAATGAATTTCAATATCTCTAAGTGTAGCGTGTAACGTAGGGCTACACAACCCCGAAAATAGATACAGCTTAGATAACACATTTTTAGAAAAATCTGAGTGCGAGAGGGACTTTGGAATACTGGTGAGTCCGGACCTTAAAATCAGGAGGAAGTGCATTAGCGCCAGAAATAAAGCTAACAGTACAGTAGGCTTCATTGCTAACACGGTAACGAATAGAAGTGCAGTGGTAATTATTAAACTCTATCTAGCGATAGTTAAACCCATCCTTGACTATGCGGTACAGTTTTGGTCTCCGTCCTACAGAATGGACATCAATTCACTAGAATCAGTACAGAGAAGAATGACCAAAATGATACATGGACTCGGAAATTTGCCTTACGAAGAGAGGCTTAGGCACCTAAACTTACACTCTCTGGAAAGACGCAGAGTGCGGGTTGATCTAATAGAAGTGTTCAAGTGGATCGAAGGCTATAACAAGGGTGTTGCAAACAAGGTCATCATAATAAAACAACAGGGTAGGACTCATAGTAATGGGCATAAACTGGACAAATTTAGATTTAAGAAGGAAATAGACAAGAATTGGTTTACTAATAGGGCGTTCGATGAATGGAATAAACTTAGTAACCATGTAGTAAGCGCTGAAACTATCAATTGTTTTTAAAAAACGATTAAACAACTTTATGGATGGGGATGACAGGTGGTGATGGATACGGAGCTGCCTAGTGTAGGCCTTATGGTCTCTTGCAGTCTCCTTTATTCTTATGCTCTTATGTTCAATCATATCACTGGGCAAATCGACATTTCTCAGATACATCAGTCACCCCTGTAATTTGACTCTAGTACGTTTTCTTTCACAGTAGATGATGAGAAAAGACGGAAATTAGAACTACGGACAAAGGACAACACTGGCGAAGCCTTAAGTTGCACTCTTTCATCTATTTGTTTTTGAAGAGCTTGTTTTCGTGGCTGTGTATTTTACAAGCTAAACAGGTGTGTCTTTGTTGAATCCGTAAGTGAAATCATATAGTGGTAAAGTAGCTTAGTGAATGTGTTGTGTGTTTACTTTTTGCATTCACTTACCGTTTGGAAGTGTAATTGGCATTCTGAACAAGGGGTAAATGTGCAGGTATTTATCAAGATGTGTGCCAGTCTGGCACCTGCAATTACCTATATTGTCGGTTAGCTCATATAATTCTGAGTGTTTTTAACCCCAGATATAAGTACTGCAAACTAAAAGTGGTGTCAATAGTTGTGAAAATTGAGATGAGTGGACACCTTCATATTTAAACAAGGCCAAGGGGTTAGGTTAGGTCAGGTCAGGTCAGGTCCTTTCAGGTCTCACTGCTGCAATTCCTGACTCTATCTCTTATCATTAAGTATTTTAAAACCCATATATAAGTATTACAAAGTAATAGTAATATTGGTAGCAATTTTTAGAAAATTGAGACTGGCAAATATTTTGGTATATCTTGAAGATATTCGCTAGTCTCAAAGCTGCAAACTTTATCACTGGCTAGCTCTTATCATTGTGAGTATTGTGAGCTCAAATTAATATTAACATTGGTAGTGATTAAAAAAAAGTTAGGACTGGCAAGCATCCTTATGCTTATCAATGTGTGTATCTTATTTGCTTACGTTGTTCTTATATTCTTATAATTAGGGGATGGGCCTCCATTCAGTCTTCCTTGGTAGGAAAATGAAAAATTCATAAAGTTCATTCAGAATTCAGTGTGCACTAATGATATTCTTGTGAGTAAATTTATTTTTTCTTGATATTCATTCCACACATCCACGCCATGTCAATCAGAAGTTATTGCATTGTAATATGAGCAATTATACCTCCCCTTATGCAGTCTTGCATACATAATGGATGTAGGTCATGCGACCTATATGTCCAGATCACTTTCAGCTTGAGTAGGTCAGGCCTCTGATTTGTGTCCTCCGTGTCCTCCCCAATTGACTTTGACCAGGTGTGTCCACCAGTATAAGACTTTCCTCAAAATTAAGTTTTGTCTCCTGGTTGACCCAAAATTGATCAAGTCTCCTTTTGCATTGTATGACAGTAGAAGCCCAATTTAAGGTCTTCTCTTTTTCCACATTCAGGGGATGGAGAGGGGGTGTCACCAATTAAGTGAAGCAGCTTTGCCATGGACGTACTGTGTCTTGCTGCATTGCTTTTGACCCAGAACAGTGGGAGGGATAGAAGGATGACCTATCATTCATAATGAACTGAAATGAGAGGGAGGAAAGAGTGGTAGATTGGAGTGAAATGGATGGGAGTGGGTGTGAACATTTTGACTTAGCTACTTCCTTTATAAGGGAGGAAAAAGCCCTTGGTGTGTGTGTATTTACCTAGTTGTATTTTATGGGAAGAGGAGCTATGCTCGTGGGGTCCCGTCTTCATATCTCATTTTATCTAAACTATTTTTAAATTCATGTATTGTTTTTGCACACACCACTTTCTCATCTAACTTGTTCCAACTGTTTATTACTCTGTGAGGAAAGCTGTTCTTTTTCAAGTCTCTTCTATAGCTGTCTTTTTTTATTTTCTTTCCGTGTCCTCTTGTATTTCTGTCATCCCATTTTATCAGATTTTCTCTATCAGTAATTTCTATGCCTTTCATTATTCTGTAAATAGCTATCAAATCTCCTCTCTCTCTTCTTTGCACTAGTGTCTGTAGTTCAAGTTTTTCTAGTCTCTCTTCATATGATAGTTTTGAGAGTGTTGGTGCCAGTTTTGTAATTGCTCTTTGTATTCTTTCAAGTTTTTTTGTACATTTTTTTGTACTTGGTGACCATATTGTTGCTGCATATTCCAATCTTGGTCTTATCAGGGTGATTAGGATTTTCATCACCATTTCTTCATCCAGGTATGTAAATGCAACTTTGATTGCTCTTATTAAATTATAAGTTTCTCCAAAAATCTTATTTATATGTTTCTCAGGTGACATATTATTCATAACAATGACTCCCAGGTCCTTCTCATTCTCTACTTTTTTTATTCCTTCTTCTCCCAATTTATATGCTCCTGTTATTCTATTTTTGCTTTTTCCAAATTCCATTATACTACACTTTTTTGTATTGGACTCCATCTCCCACTTCCTACTCCATTCCTGTACTATATTTAGATCTCTCTGTAGTGATTCACAATCTTCTTCAGTTTTCACTCTTTTCAGTAGTTTTGCATCATCTGCAAAGAAGCTCATATAGCTTTCAATTCCTTCATCCATATCATTAATATATATAGCAAACATTATTGGGGCCAGAACTGTTCCCTGCGGAACACCGCTTATTACTTCATCCCATTTTGAGTGTTGGTTTCTTATCACTACTCTCATTTTTCTTTCTTTCAAAAAGCCTTTCATCCAATTTAGTAGTTTTCCCTGTATTCCTCCTTCAGTTTCTAATTTCTTAAGCAACTTCTTATGTGGTACTTTGTCAAAAGCTTTCTTTAGGTCTAGAAATGCACAGTCCGCCCATCCATCTCTTTCTTGTATTATATATATTAGCCTTGAATAGAAACATATTAAATTGGTGACGCATGATCGTCCTTGTCTGAATCCAAATTGTCTTGGATTTAACACTTTGTTTTTTTCTAAATATTTTACCCATCTACTTTTGATAATTCTTTCACAAATTTTTGCTATTGTACTTGTTAGAGAGTCTGGTCTATAGTTTGTAGGTTCTTCTTTATTTCCTCCTATATATATAGGTACTATGTTTGCTTTTTTCCAGTTCATTCCTGCATTCTTTCAGAATCCAGTTTGCTATATCATCTGGTCCATGCGATTTTCTGACATCAAGATTACTCAAGTGTGTCAATATTTCATTCTTTGTTACTTTTATTTCTTCCATAGGGGGGACTTTCTCTTTCCATTCATTCTCTTCAGGTTGTATGTTCTCCCTTGTAAACACTGATTTAAAATGTTTGTTCATAATTTCCGCCATTTCCATTTCCTCAGTGTATTCAACTCCCCCTTGTCTTAATTTCTCCAAGTCTTGTTTGTTTTTCAGTTTATTGTTTACAAATCTGTAGAATAGTTTTGGTTGATCTTTACACTTTTCTATGACATCTTTTTCATATTTTCTCTTTTCCTCTCTGCACGTTTGTACATATTCATTTCTATAACTGGTATATATTTTCCATTTTTCAGGTCTTCTGTCTTTTTTCCATCTGGTCCAGGCTTTGTCTCTTTTGTCTTTTAACTCCCTACAACTTTTGTTGTACCAGCATTTTACATATTCTTTTTCTTGTTTTTGTCTTGGGACATACTTTTCCACTCCTTTTTTGTAAATTTTTGTCAAAATATTCCATTTCTCTTCCACTGTTGTTTCTTCTTTGTATATTTCTTCCCAGTTTTCTTGTTGAAAGAATTCTCTTATTTTAACAAAGTTTGTTTTTTCATACATCATTCTTTCTTTTCTATATTGCTCATTTCTTTTCATATATTTTTCTTCATTAAGTTCCAGTTCAATCAATATGTGGTCACTTTTACTTATTGGTGTTTTATATTCAATCTTGTCCGCTATTCTAGGTTCAGATGTAATTATTAAGTCTAGTCTCGATGGTTCTTCTTCATTTCTATACCTGGTGTTCTCCTGTATCCATTGTGTCATTGTATGGTCAGTAATTATCTCAAGTAGAGCGTTTCCCCATGAGCCGTCTCCACCCTTTACTGTCATTTCTTCCCAGCAGATTTCTTTGCAATTAAAGTCACCCATTATAACTATTCTTCCTCCATCTTCCATTATTTTATTTAATGTTATCTTTGTGTCCTCTAACATAGTTTTATGTTCACTCTCCTCCCATGAGGCTGTTTTCGGAGGCACATAATTTATCACAGATTTTCTGCTCTTCTTATCTCTGTCTTCCACTTCTATCATAATCATCTCTACTGTATTCTTTCCATATATGACACCCTTCACGTTTATATCCTTCTTAGTCAGGAACATAACTCCACCCCCTTGCTCTTTTTCTCTGTTTCTAATCCAATAATTGCATGCATCATGTCCTACACTGTTTCTACAATTCCCATTATGTCCGGTACTTTTTCTTTCAGATAATCATTCAGCTCATTCAATCCAGTTATTAAGGGGGTACGCGACACCTGGGGGGGTGAATTTGGTCAAGATATGGCATTTTTCAAAACTGTTCAAAATGTTCGTATACCACTTAGAAATAAATCCCGACAAATAATTTTCCAGCCGCGCGCAATTTAAAGGTCCTGGGTGAGGATTAAAGGGACAGATTTAAAGGCGCAACCCACACTAGAAGGAGGCGTGCCACTTAGGACCTTCAGGCGCAGCGAATAACGTTGAAATTTGATTGAATTTACACTCGCCCAGTGTATCAACGGCCAATACGATTGTGGAGGGGAAGGGAGGAAGGTGGAGGGAGAATATTTCGCCAACTTTGTGCGAAACTAAGCGTTAGTTACCGGCTAACTCTGAAAAGGGAAGTACGCATGTCTCATGAGCTCTCATTGCAATCTATTACTTTAGCTAGTACATATTACTCTTTAGTACTGTCATCATGGGTAGCAAAAAGAACAAAAGAACATCACAATTACAAAAAACAGCAGTTAAAGATGGCATGCAGTCAAAGACGACTAAAGATCTCACCACCTCTCACTCCACCACCGCCCTCACCTGCACCTCTGTGACGGTGACAGAGGTAAAGGACAACATTAGACTAAACAATTCAAAGAGGAAGATTAAATCCAAAGAAGAAAGCAAGAGGAAAAAGATCAAGGCTATACAGGAAGAAGAAAGAAGAAGGGACATCATATGATGCTGGAGGGGGTGCCCTACCAACATAGATTGGCGAGGGGAATCTGATGAGGAAAGAGAAGGTGCCCACTACTGGAAAATAAACCTCTTTCCAATGATTTAGATACCCTGAAGACCCCCAGCAGAGAGGTTTCATATGAAGAAACCGCCAAAGGTGCAAAAAAGCAAATTATATGATGTTGTCGTCTGTGCGTCGTCACTACTGTGACACACTTATACTTTAGTTTTTCAGTATTTAAAGTACTTATAATTAAAATATGTTGATAATTTTTACTGTACTTATTATATAATAAGAATTAAGCCATGAAAAAATCAGTCAAATTGGTGAAACTATAAGCAAGTTACAGATATATTCATATTTCAAGTTGCCATATCTCCGTTCGATATTTTTCTACTTTTTTTAATCATAAAAAATCTAATATACATTAGATTTAAATGAAACTTACAGGGAATATTACTTTTAGTAACTGCTAGGGCCGATCGTTCGAATATTTTAAATAGGATGAAAGAGTTCGGAGTAATAATGGAAACAAGAGCAAAAAAATTGTATTTTTCACGATTTTTGCCAGCCATTAAAATTGAAATGCCTGTATGCAAAAGTATAAAGGAAATTGTTCAACTTCTCAATGACCGGCCCTAGGTGTGCCTACTGACTAATCATAGCCAAAATATAAAACAAATTGGTCCACGTATTATGGTGCTGTGCACTTTTAAATGTTGCTACTGGTATACGTACATGTGTACATGTGTACATATGTACATGTGTACATACATCATTCTGCTTCACCTAAAATGTAAGCAATATGGATACCTATTTACCTGAGAAGTTTCAGCTCTTTACTCTAAATATTTTAGAAAATGACCTCCAGGTGTCGCGTACCCCCTTAATCCATCTATATTTGTGTAAGACACTCTTAGTTTTCTGTCACTTCCATTGTGTTCTCTGTTTCCCTTTTGTTTTTCTCTTGTATGTCGAACTGCCTTAGTTTCATATTCACTACTCTCCAATAGAATCTCTCTTTTTCTGACTCCGTTCTGCTCTCGTTTTTTTTCTTAGCTTCAAGTCTTTTCTGCTTTTCTTCCTCTCTTTCCTCTTTATTCATTTCCCTTTTTATCCATACCTTTTTATATTGTTCACTTGTTGCTAGTTTCCCTGTTTTGGATAAGATATTCTCTGCCGTCGTTTGTGACCTGAATTTAATCTTAATTGGTCTGGTCTTATCTGTACTATACTTTCCGAGCCTGAATTTTTCCTCAATTTCCTTCATAATTTCTGGTTCATCTTCCTGAACTAATTTTAGTAAACTGCTTACTTTTTCATTTTCCTCATTGGTTCTTGAGGTTCTATCTGGGTTATGTTTCTCTTCCATTCCTAATATAATTATACATTTCTTTTTGTCAGCTAAGTCTCTTACTATATTCTCCTTCTGTCTCATCACTTTAATAACTGAGTCTTCAGTTTGTTCTCTCATTTGCTGTTTAATTATATCAGTAAATGCAACTTTACTGTTTTCTTTTATCGACTTCCATCCCTCTCTGTTTTCTTTACTATTCCTCTTCAATTCCTCAT
>NC_134788.1:68232877-68280377 GCF_046742065.1 Oratosquilla oratoria | reverse complement strand
TTCATAGAGTGGCCACAAATTAGGACGAGGGAATCGTATGAGAGGTACAAAGTAAAGAGAAAGGAAGTTAAGCATAAGATAAAGGAAGCAAAGTGGAGAGCAGATGTGAGATGGGGAAAGTGTATGACAGAAAATTTTGAAAGTAATAAAAAGATGTTTTGGAAGGAAATTAAAAGAGGAAGAGGAGGCAAATCAAGTAGAGAAGAAAAGGTAAAAGATGCAGATGGAGAGATGATAATGGAAGAGAAGGCAGTGAGAGGAAGGTGGGCAGAGTATTTTAGGGAGTTGCTAAATGTGAAGGAGGGTACGGAGGGAAAGGTAGTTGCAGTGGGAAGTGCTAAGAAAATGAGTGATGAGTGAGGAAAATGGAGGAGAAATAGGGAAGGATGAAGTGAAAGCAGCCATTAAGATGATGAGAGCAGGTAAGGCACCTGGGTTGGATGGATGCCATGCAGAATGTCTGAAGAAAGGAGGTACAGTTATGGTGGACTGGCTGGTGAGGTTATTTAATGTTTGTTTAAGAGAGGGTAGAGTGCCAGAGGACTGGAGGAGTGCCTGTATAGTTCCGCTTAACAAAGGAAAGGGGGACAAGTGTAAGTGTAGTAGTTACAGAGGAATCAGCTTGTTGAGTGTAGTTGGGAAGGCTTATGGGAGGGTCTTGATTGAGAGGATTAGGAGAGGAACAGAGGGAGTAATTGGTGAGGAACAGTGTGGTTTTAGGACAGGTAGGGGATGTGTAGATCAGATTTTTGTGGTAAGGCAGATATATGAGAAAGCTATAGGAAAAGGTAAGGATGTTTTGGGCTTTTATGGATCTGGAAAAGGCTTACGACAGTGTAGACAGGAAGGCACTGTGGGAGGTACTGCAGATATATGGGATAGGAGGAAAGCTGTTAAGAGCAGTCAAGAGTTTTTATGAGAGTAGTAGAGCTTGCGTTAGGATTAGAAATGGAGAGAGTGAATGGTTTGAGGTAAAGGTGGGACTTCGTCAGGGATGTGTTATGTCGCCCTGGCTGTTCAATCTTTACATGGATGGGGTGGTGCGAGAGGTGAATACAAGGGTAGTGGGTCAGGTGTTGGAGATGATTAAAGAAAATGGAGAAAAGTGGGAGATGAGCCAGCTGTTGTTTGCTGACGACACTGCGCTTGTAGCAGGATCAGAGGAGGGATTGAGGAAGTTAGTGACAGAGTTTGAGAAGGTGTGTGAAAGAAGGAAGCTGAAGATTCATGTGGGCAAAAGTAAGGTGATGAGATGTACAAGGGGAGAGAGTGACAGTAGGCTGGAAGTGAGCATTAAGGGTGAGAAACTTGAGTAAGTGGATAGTTTTAGATATTTGGGTGCAAATGTGACAGGAAAGGGAGGAGTGGGGGTGGAGGTAGAATGTAGATTGAGAGAAGCGAGTAAATGCCTATGTGGATTAAAAAGTGTAATGAGAAATAGACATCCGGGAATGAATGCTAAGAGGAGGTAATATGAAGGAGTGATTGTGCCAACAGTAATGTATGGGGCAGAAACATGGAACATGAGACAGGAAGAGAGAAGGAGTTTGAATGTGTTTGAGATGAAATGTGTGAGAAGTATGATAGGGGTTACTAGGCTAGATAGTGAGAAATGAGGAGGTGAGGAGGAGAACAAGGATGGAAAGGGAACTAGGAGATAGGGTTGATGAAAGAGTATTAGGATGGTTTGGACACATGGAAAGAATGAGTGAAGAAAGATTAGTAAAAGAAGTGTGGAAGGCAGAGGTGGAAGGAGTGAATATGTGGGGGCGTCCTAGGATGAGGTGGATGGATGGGGTGAAAGGGGCTTTACAAAAGAGAGGAATGTCTGTGGAGGAAGGATGTGAGAAGACAGAAGATAGGGGTGAATGGAGAAGGGTTGGATATAGATGAGGCTGTGAAAGGGGCTTTACAAAAGAGAGGAATGTCTGTGGAGGAAGGATGGGAGAAGACAGAAGATAGGGGTGAATGGAGAAGGGTTGGGTATAGATGAGGCTGTGATGCATTAGCGTGAGTTGGTGGGGGATGGGAGGTGAGGAAGTATGTATGAAAAAGAATTGACGTAGCTCAAAGGGGTTTTTCCCCGTCTTCTCCTTTTCTGCATGAGGGGACGGAGATGGGGGTTCGCCGAATTTATGAAGTGGCCTTGCTGTGGATGTACTGTGTCTTGCGACACTGCTTCTGACCCAGGGCAGTGGACAGGATGCAGGGATGACCTGTCATCCAGGAGGTGCCAAGATAGGAGGGTGGAGGGGAGTGGAATATATGGGAAATGAAATGGGTGGGAGTGATTTCTATGCCTTTTTCTTTTTGGCTACTCCCCGTGTAAGGGGGGAAAAAGCCTTTGGTATATGTATGTAAGACTCCTGTGTTTCTTACTCCACTTAGTCATATACATGTATGTGTGTATTTACCTAATTGTATTTTGCAGGAGGAGAGCTATGCTTATAGTGACCCGCAGTGGTATCTTTCCGCATCCTGTTTTTTCTTAAAGTCATTTATAGTTTTAGCACTCACTGTTTCCTCTTTGAGTTTGTTCCATATATCTATTACTCTGTGTGGAAAGGTGTTCTTTTTCAGATCTCTTCTGTAACTGTGTGTGTGTGTGTGTGCATGTGTGTGAAACAGTGAATGCCAAAACTATACACAGGCTCAAAATTAAACTGGACGTGGAGAGATACAAGAACAGGTCACAACGAGCATAGCTCCAGTCCCGTAAAATACAACTAGGTAAATACTGTATACAGATAATAGAATGGAGATATATTGTAAAAAGTCTACTTACATAACACATAATGGGCTCGGAAAGATATGTAACTTGATTAATGCTGTTGAAGGTTAATTATTTGTGCTGTACAATGAATCAGGTGTTGATGTAATGTACTACACAGCAAAGCAAAGCAAAGCAATTACAGCTCTTTTGAATGCACCTATTCTGCAGGTGCTTCTTCAGGAAACCTATCTTCGCTGAGAAGCTTATTTACATCATGATAGGCAATAGTTGTTCCTTAGACTGTCAAACCAAGCAGTCCCATCTCCCTGAGGAACACTACAGCTGGAACAGGGTTTTCCCACAAATCCTTTATAGAGTGTATTTTGTGTTGTTGGTGTTCATGATTGTGTACAGTGTAGTCTTTCATGATGTGTTGTCTAGTATGGGGTGAAGTGTTGCATCCTGGATGATTATTTGCAATGCTGTCGTCCAACCTCTTGTGTTAAATTAAAAGGGTTGGATGGTAGCAGCGCTGTAGTCTGGCGTGGTGAACTAAGTCCTTTTGTAGGGAGAAAGGATTTTGAGGGATGGATATCAGAGGATTTAAGAACAAATTTTGGTAACACATTGCTGCATACCAGATTTTGTTGTTGAAAATGTGTCTGTATTGATTCACTATCCTTAGTATGGGTTCTTGGTTGGAAATCTGTGTGAGCATGGGCTTGTGTTTTGGGAGTCTGTGATGTTACTGAGGGTTTTGCTAATGATGTAGAAGAGGGTTTTGTTGAAGATGCAATGGGATGCATTGCTAAAGACGAGGTGGAGGGATCTGTTGATGATACATTGTAACTTTACAAAATAGATAACTTGCTCTAGACTGAACAGTGGAAGCAGGATTCTCATAGGAGTGGAGGACAGGGATGGAGTGGAAGGAGAAGGCATATGTCTTTGCTCCGCCATCCATCTGTCTAAAATGAAGTACTTGCTTGGCACTACCAAGACTAACCAGTTGAAGAATGTCTTGTTCAAGACAGTACTCTTTGCATTGTTGAGAATGTATTAAGTGAGCTTCTCTGCTATGGAAACAATGAAGTTCTGATTCACAATCAATAGTAGGAAGTGAATCAAGGACAGAGCAATGACCACATCGGGGACCATTTGTACAGTTCTTTCTTCCATGGTGAAACTCGTAACACTGGTAACACTGTAAAAGACAATTGATGAAAGCTTTTATTGGGAGAGAAAGAGGACCAATATTTACTCACTCAGGGAGATATGGACCATGAAATGTGAGCATGCTACTATTTTCTCTTGTTTTTGTCACTCTGTAAGCATTGTCAGGGCACAATTGATATTTCTGAGAATTTATGTAGGTCTTGATTGTGGAAATGTGCTTTGTAGTAATTGAATGTTCGGTGTTGTTTGATGGATTTGAAAATTCCATCTGAAGGACAAGGTAGATGGAGGAGCATCATGGCCGGTGTTAAGTCCTTACCTCAGATCATCTTTACCATATTTGTTTAGGTTATTTGTAGGGAACACTCCAGTCTCTCTAGATACTTAGTAGCATGGATAAAGTTACCTGTTATCCTTATATTATGTCACAAACCAGTAAGATGTAGGGGTATGTTCTTTGGTAGCATGTTCTTCAGCATCATTGAAGAGGTTGGGACAGGAATCATTCTTGCTGTCAACTACATTATTTGATCAAATGATCTCGGCAAATATGCTGTCATCTTCAAGGTGGGAAATGCTCAAATGGGACCAAAACTCATAAAATATCCAACTTTACATTGATTAATGTTAATAGGCAGGGACACATTCTAAACTGAGATAATACTAATATCAAATAAAAGTTCCACAAAGAGGACATTCCTAAAAAAAAGTAAAGGCATAAGAGGGTCTGATAGTTTTCTGACCAGTAACCTAAGGTTTGGGTCTTTTAATGTGCATGGATGTGGTACAGATGAGAGTAAAAGGGAAGAGATAGGTAGTATGTTTATGAGAAGAAAGATGGATGTGTTGGTACTGAGTGAAACTGGGAAGGGACATGTGGGTTTTTGTAAGTGCATATGGGCCTGGTAGTGAGAAGAGTGTAGAGGAGAGGGAGGCCTTTGGATTGATTTAAATGAGTGCATAGAGGGTTTAGGGAGAAATGTCAATGTAGTGGTATTGGCAGACCTTAATGCTAGGGTAGGAAATGAACTAACAGATGGAGTGGTTGGAAAGTGTGGAGTTCCAGGAAAAATTGTAGTGCAGAATTGATGGTGGAGATGTGTCTTGAAAGAGAGTTGATAATACCAAAAACAGTGAGGAAGAAAGTCAAGCATGACAGCACATGGGAGAGGGTGGTAGATAGAGCATTAACGGTCTACTGTATACTGTATAGCGGTAACCAGGAGAATAGTAGGAATAGTTAAGGATGTACATGTACATGCAAAGATGGTGTGTGGAACAAGGAGGACATGAGGAAATAGAAGGAAAAGTAGTGAGTGGTGGGATGAGGAAGCAAAGAAGGTTGTAGAAGAGAAAAAGCAAGCATTCACAGATTGGTTACAAAATAGGATGAGAGAATCATATGAGAGGTACAAAGAAAAGAGGAGACAAGTAAAGCATAAAAGAGGCAAAGAGGAGAGCAGATATGAAATGGGGTAAGAGTATGACAGAAAGTTTTGAAATTAAAAGATGTTTTGGAAAGAAATTAAGAGAGGAAGAGGATGCAAATTAAGTAGAGAAGAAAAGGTAAAAGGTGCAGATGGAGAGATGATAATGGAAGAGACGGCAGTGAGAGGAAGATGGGCAAAGTATTTTAGGGAGTTGCTAAATGTGAAGGAGGATAGGGAGGGAAAGGTAATTGCAGTGGAAAATGCTAAGAAAATGACAGTAACTGAGGGAAATTGAAGAGAATTAAGGAAAAGATGAGGTGAAGGCAGTTGTTAAGATGATGAGAGCAGGGAAAAGACCTGGGTTAGATGGGTGTCATGTAGAATGTAAAAAAAAAAAAAAAAGTACGGTGATGGTGCAGTGGCAGGTGAGGTTATTCAATGTTAACTTAAGAGAGGGTAGAGTGCCAGAGGACTGGAGGAGTGCCTGTATAATTCCACTCTACAAGGGAAAATGGGACAAGTGTGAGTTTAGTAGTTTCAGAGGGATCAGTTTGTTAAGTGTAGTTAGGAAGGCTTATGGGAGAATCTTGATTGAGCGGATTAAGAAAGGAACAGAGATAGTAATTGGTGAGGAATAGTGTTGATTTAGGACAGGTAGGAGGTGTGTGGATCAGATTTTTGTGGTAAGACAGATATGTGAGGAAGTTATAGGAAAAGGTAAAGATGCTTTTTGGGCCTTTATGGATTTGGAAAAGGCTTATGACAGGGTAGACAGGAAGGCACTTTGGGAGGTATTGCAGATATATGGGATAAGAGCAGTCAAGAGTTTTTACGAGAGTAGTAGAGCTTGTGTTAAATTCAGAAATGGAGTGAGTAGTTTTAGGTAAAGGTGGGACTTCACCAGGGATGTGTTATGTCACCTTGGTTGTTCAATTTATATATGAATGGGGTGGTGTGAGAGGTAGATGCAAGGATAATGGGTCGGGGATTAGAGATGGTTAAAGAAAATGGAGAAAAGTGGGAGATAAGCCAGTTGTTGTTCGAAGATGAATGTTGGTAAAAGTAAGGTGATGAGATATACAAGAGGAGAAAGTGGCAACAGACTGGAACTGAGTATTAAGGGAGAGAGACTGGAGGAAGTGAATAGTTTTAGATACTTGGGTGCAAATGTGGCAGGAAAGGTAGGAGTGGTGGGCGTAGAATGTAGATTGAGAGCAGTTAAATACCTAGGGGGATTAAAAAGCGTACTGAGGAATAGGCATTTGGGAATGAATGCTACAAGAAGATTGTATGAAAGAGTGATTGTGCCAACAGCACTTTATGGGGCAGAAACATGAAACATAGGAGAGGAGGAGATTGAATGTGTTTGAGATCAGGGCTGCGGAGTCGGATGGTATAAGGTCCGACTCCGACTCCTTTGATTCCTCTGACTCCGACTCCGACATCAACTCCTTTGATTCCTCCGACTCCCGACTCCTTAATTCCTTGACCCCTATGTGGAAATATATTCTGCAGATCCATATACCAGCCTCCCACACCTATTCAGCAAGCATTTTATAAATATTTTTCATGTACAGGTACTCCTTGTTTAACGACGACAATTGGGACCAGCGCGCCGTCGTTAACCGAATTGGTCGTTAAGCGAAAGTGTATACATATACGTACATGTACTGTATGTACAATGTCCAGCAATATATGTATCTTTATTTTCGTGTATTTTCCCTCTTTTATACAGTACATTAAAGCTTTATTTACTGTTTATTTACGGTGGTTAGGTTCCTGAAATTACCGTATATGACCAAATCCGCGTATGCTGACATTCCATATTGAATACCGGGGTATTTTTTTAGTTTCGACCATGGACGCAATATAGCAATAGAAATTTAATTATTTTGTAAATTAAAATGTATCAACGTAATGTGCAATTTTGTGGGCGGAAATGAAAGTAAAAAATACCGTGCCACAAGAAAATATGCTAATGAACGAAGTCGGTAGCATAGGATCGGGATGCCATCTTGTCGTCTGCCAACGTCTCTCACGAGGACGAGCCGGATGACATTTAATTTGCAGGTAATGATTTATCAAACACAGGTTAGGTTAGTTTAGGTTAAATGGATTTATCATCCTTTCATTTCTTCGACATCGGCATCTATCATAACAAACATGGTGTACCATTCGTCTGACATGATTTCGTTACTTACAAAATTTGTTTTAGCACCTTTTTTTCCGCTCACAAAATTGCATATTACGTTGATACATTATAATTTACAAAATCAATAATTAATTTTCTATTGCTATATTGCGCCCTTGGTCGAAACTAAAAATTTACCACTACCGGTATATACTGTACCCCAGGTAGTTTTTTCAGCTTGCAGGATGGTAATGTAGACCTAAGCTTCAGAACACTTTACCTCACAGGTAATATCCACCGTACAAGTTCATTTATAACATCATACAAATTTGCCTCAGCCAACTTAATTATCGTACACGACGTCGTAACTTCGGGAGATTTATGTTAAACGAATGTCATAAAGCCCGTCGTTACTCCGAGTTGTCGTTAACCGAGTAGGTCGTTAAACGAGGAGTACCTGTATATTATTTTTTACGTGAAACATTCACTTGTATGATAAATATACTCACATATACACTCAACCAGCTTTATATATATATGCACACAAGCACGTATATTCGTATAAACATATACATATTAAGTATATAATGGTATTATCTATGCTCATGATCATCTACCAGCTTATGAGCACTTTCAAATCTGTCATGGCAGAGTTGCCACTTCAAGCTATATATTTTCTTTTTCCTTTGTGCCCCTCCCCTCCCCCCAAAAACAAAATCCTCTGTTATTTCATTTGTCCAATCTCATAAACCTTCTATCACAATATTAGGAAAATATGTGACAAATCATGATGAGGAAAGGTTAATGTAGGATGCCCTACCTAGTACTTACTGCAGAATTAATTTCACCATGTTATCATAAAAACCAGGAATCAGTTCAGGAGAGAGACAACCTTCCCTTATGCACACTGTTCATAGCTGCTGTTGTTCCTCCCCTTTTCAGTCATCACCAAATGCTGTGACATATGCTCTAATGTCATTCCTATCTGGCCTCTGAGACTGGTCAAAGTTTATTTCAGGGCATTATCCCAGCATGACATAGCTCCTACAAAACAGTAAACCACACAAAAACACTTCCATTGACTTTTACACACATGAAGACGTACGTGCATAGTGCATATGTAGTGGATATGTACTATTGTCTACACTGTCATGTACGTGTGTACATGATGGAGTTGTAGATGTTAACATAATTTGAATTAGACTGTCAACAAAGGTAAAGTAGCTAGTTTAAATTATTTAAAGATAAAAATCATCTCTGTCACTTGACAGTTGACAAATTATTCAGGAATTTGAATTAATAATTATATTTATTGAGTATTTATTAAAAATAGAAATACATTCCACTGGCTATAACTCCCATAGTATAGAATGAATGAAACATTAATACAAACTACATTCTGGAAACTTCTATAAATGGTACATATCCTGTAACTAGCTATAAAACTATTCTATACTGGATGGTTATTAAATTTTCTCAACACAAAACATATAGAATTTTTTAGATTTTTTAAACTTGGAATAATGAGACCTACTGCTTTCTATTTGCACAATAGCAACAAATTATTTCACAGTGCACATCTATAGACAGTATTTTACAGGTATTGTTGGCTTGCCAATTACTGTAATGGTAAAAATTCAGACAAAGCTTTCAAGAATATAACAAAAAATATGTACTGTACCTTGAATACACCCGTATTATTACGTTAATAACTAGGTTAAAAATTCAATCTATAAAAATCTCTTGTAATAAAATATTTTATATGTTCCTTGAATCTACCAGTATTATTATGTTAACGAGGTTAAAGCTAAAATCTGTACAAATTTCTTATTTGTAAACATTAAAAAAATAGGCTTTATTCATAATTATAGAACTTATAGACTACTCAATTGAAATTTGCAAATAAAAAAATAGTAGTTTCTACTTTATATAAGTAGGGTAAACTGATATCATCTTAATATGATGAAAATGGTTGGTTAGACTAGCCTATGAGAAATATAGGTTAGAGTCCTAGATAGGGTTGCCACCTTTTGCAAAATAGAATAAGGGACACCTCTACCGTCTACCAGGGACGTTCCGGGCGCATGGCGTATGCGTGCGTTCCGGTGGCCAGGGAGAAACCTGGTTGTTTATAAAGGCCCAAACTCTTGAAAAATGCATAGATCACTTAGCCTTTGGAGTCAGTAGTCAGGAAAGGAGTAGTCAAGAAAACAATTAGTCATGTTTAAAGTTCTTTATTACCAATGAACATTGTTATATAAGGCTGGATACACAAGTCAATAGTATTCCCTCTTTTTTACTTATTCTTCTTCCAAGTGTACTTCTTATTGCTCCTTGCAGCACTGAGTAACTCTTTGTCTTTCAAAACACTGCTGTGAAATTCTGAACAGGACTGCTCAAAGTTGAGAGTGATCAGGAGCTCACTCCTTATGAGTTCCACAGAGCACCTGTTCCTGCTTTCACTCCACTTGTTGGCCATCCTGGAGAAGATCCTATCAACATATCCAGTGGATGCTGGGATGCTCAGTATGTGGCTTATAATAGACAACATGTTAGGAAGATCAGCTCCTTGTAAAAGACATCCACCTGGCAGCCACATCTTTGGTCTTCCATTCAGCATCTTCTCTGAACTTTTCAGAATGATATTGAATGTGGTGCATTCATCATAGAGTTCATCCATGTTGATTTTATTGATGAGGTTGATCTTACTAGTCACCTTCTCGATGTCATTGAAAGTCAAGGTGTTATGGTCCAAAGAGAGAGGTTGCAGTGAGAACAGCCAGTTGTCCTCTGAGAAGTTGAACCATTTGACAACATATGAGATTGCTGTGTTTAGAAATGCAGTGAAATCTGTCCTTGCCATGTTTACATCTTGTGGAGGGAGGTGCTGCAGCTTCACCTTAGTTAAGTAGCCATAAAACTGGTCATCTCTTCTCTGTGTGAGTTTTTGCTTGAAGTTATCCATGATGGAATATAATTCCACACAGGTGGTTGCATTACTCTCCAGCTTCTTTACAACCTCCTCAAAGAGGGATAGGATATTACTACAAAATAGGAGGTACACCTCCACTATGTCTCCATCTTCTTCATTTGCATCTTCAGACACTTTACTGAGCTTCAACAAAGCTCGAAGTTGTTTTGGACAGTCATCCCCCAGGCTGATGAAGTAAGATTTCAGTGCAGACCAAGTTTGTATCAGTCGGTGGATGGCTGGATTAAGAGAGAGCCACCTGGTAGTTACATGTCGTAGCATTTCTTGGAATTCCACATCACAAAAGTCACAAAAATCTTTGAGGGATTCCCTTCGTTTGGCTGATATGGAGAAGTGGCCATATACCTTCAGCACAACATTCTCAACATCTACAGAGAGCTTGTCAAGGGCGTGCTTCACTGTGTTGTGCACTATGTGGGCATGGCAGTTTCCTTGCAGCAGATCTTTATGCTTCATTTTCAGATTGGTGAAAACTGAGTTGTGAATGCCAAAGTTAACATTAGTGTTGTCTGCATTAAATGCTGTTACTTGGTCCAATGACAAACCAAATTTATCAAGGGATTGTTCCAGGAGAGCTACAATCCCGTCAGCTGACTCATCTGAATTCTCAAGGAAATCAAGCATTTTGTTTGTGACTCCATACTCTGGACTGAAGTATTGGACGGCAAAGGGAAACATCTTCCGGTTTCCTATATTTGAGGCATCCGTCTGTATGGAGAATGGGAGGGGTGATGTTAGGGCCTTGAGGACATCACCCACTGCCTTTGGAGCTAGGACATCTTTCACCAGGGCCTCTGCCTTTGTTCTCCCCAAAGTCATTTTCTTCAGTATTTTGGAATCAGATAGTATCTTTTCATTTAGCTTGTGAGCATAGTCAGCACTGTTGTAGCTAAGATTATGCTTTACTCTGTGGTATACCTGTGTTATTTCAGCAGCAGTAACCTAGAGAGGAGGAGAGAGATGACAAATTGTTAATGAAATTGAATAGTATCCTATGACTTTTCATTATGGTTGATTAGTTATTTATGATAAAGTTTTGTACTAATTAATCAATAGAATTAAAATTGTACCCATATAAAGAACAGCTCATTCAGAAATATGATTTAAAACTATGTAATAAATCCTAATATGCATAAGTACATAGGTAACCCAGGTATGAGTAAGACAGATACATTAATAGATAAACAGTGTTCAGACTACACTGTAGACTACAATGTAATCTGATCACTCTTTTATCCATCAATGTATCTGTATCTATTTATTTATCAATCTATTTATTTGTAATCTATTATATTTATCAATCTATCCTATACTGACTATGCAGGTAAATAGAAATAGCCTACGTAGGCTCGTAGCCTAGGCTAATAGCCCTATTCTGACTCGACATCTTGTAAAACCACAGATAAGTAAGAACATAACATGTGCATATCTCACATACCGAATCAATCTCTGCCTGAGATGTTTGAGTCATGAAGAATTGTGACACTACACTTTACTTTGGGTCTTCTGTGATCTTGCATTTCGGGAATGTTGTTCTCCTGATGCATGCTGTTTTATGTCAGAAAGTCCACCATGCTTTGCAGTTCGCTTTATACAATTCTCCACTTACGCTGTTAAGCCACGGGTATGCCTCTTCCCATTCATGTCTGTACTTTTGGAGGCGTTTTCCCTTTTTATGAGGTGGTGGACTCGTCTTCACCGCTGGGGTATCCTAATCTGCAGGCGACGACATTTGCGTGGTGTTGACAGTTCAGTGGCTCAGTGAGCACTGAGGGAGCGAGGCAGGCGCCACTGAGGGGGTTGCCAGAAATTTTCAGAAAAAGTAGCGGAAAAAGGTATAAAAAGTAGCAGATTTCCATCAAAAGTTGCCCAAAATAAATGGTTCAACACAAGAGAGGCACAATTTACAATAGGCAGAGAGGTGCAGTGGGCACTCGGGAAAATACGGAACAAACCGCGTCCTGTATTGAGTCAGTACGGGACGCAACATTTTATTCTCAAATAAGGGACGATTCCGTATTTTACGGAACAGGTGGCAACCCTAGTCCTAGACTACCCTATGAATAGAGACAGCCTATAGTCTAGGAAAAACAAATTTGACCCTACAATTTATGGTAAAAAGAAAGGTAAATGTGGATTATAAGGTTATTTTGGGATTATCATTTTTTTTTATTAATAAAAATAATGAAATAAAGTAAACAAAGAAAAAAAAAGTAAAAGAATGATTTTTTTTATTATTGCATTAGTTTAATTTTTTATTTTTATTTTTATTTTTTTTCTTTAAAGAACCCGATAATCAACATGTACCAAAAGAAATAGGTTTTATCTATATGTATATATATACTCTGTATATATATATATATGTATATATACATACATATACTGTATATACACTCGCTTCATCAAGGTTTTAAGAATAATACAAACTGCCAATGATTCGCTAGGTTAGCCTATGGAGATTGCCTAGGCCAACAAACTGAGAGGCTAGTTTAGCCTATCTCATAATCAGCATTTATCATACAACAGGTAGGACCTTACAATTGGCCTAGGCTACATCACTGGGAAAAGTAGGAAACTTTGGCAAAGTAATCTAAATTGTTCTTGCATCCAATGCTTATTGTTTACCAATTCCTACAAAAAAAAAAAAAAAAAAAGCCAAATCATGCAAACTGTATATCTTGTAGGTAATATTTGAGGTCCGGTAGTCACTCAATAGGCTACTATCAATAGTAGGGTTTTACAGACTATTCCGTATACCAGTATATCAATATTTGTCTTTACCAAGGTCACATTACACAATGTACAAGATTTGGCCTAAATATTTTCTTTTTACTATTATTAAAAGATTAAAAGAGGAAGGGAAGTTGATTCAAGTAGGGAAGAAAAGGTAAAAGGCAAAGATGAAAAGATGATAATGGAAGAGGAAGCTATAAGGGGAAGATGGGCAGAATATTTTAGGGAACTGTTGAATGTAGAGGAGGATAGGGAGGGAATGGTGATAGCAGTGGGAGGGGCAAAGAAAATGACAGTGATGGGTGAGGAAAATGAGGGAAAAATAAGAAAAGATGAGGTGGAAGTAGCGATTAAAATGATGAGAGCAGGTAAGGCACCTGGGTTAGATGGGTGTCATATGGAGTGTCTGAAGAAGGGAGGTAAAGTAATAGTAGACTGGTTAGTGAGGCTGTTTAATGTGTGTCTAAGGGAGGGTAGAGTACCAGAGGACTGGAGGAGTGCATGTATAGGTCCGCTTTTCAAAGGAAAAGGGAACAAGTGTGAATGTAGTAGTTTCAGAGGGATCAGTTTGTTGAGTGTAGTTGGGAAGGCGTATGGGAGGGTTATAATTGAGAGAATTAGGAGAGGAACAGAGGAAGTAATTGGTGAGGAGCTGAGGAGCAATGTGGGTTTAGGAGGGGTAGGGGCTGTGTGGATCAGATTTTTGTGATAAGACAGATTTGTGAGAAAGCTTTAGGAAAGGGTAAGGATGTCTTTTGGGCCTTTATGGATTTGGAAAAGGCTCATGATAGGGTAGACAGGTATTGGGGGAAAGCTGTTAAGAGCAGTCAAGAGTTTTTATGAGAGTAGTAGAGCCTGTGTTAGAATCAGAAATGGAGAGAGTGAATGGTTTGAGGTAAAGGTGGGACTACGTCAGGGATGTGTCATGTCGCCATGGCTGTTCAATGTGTATATGGATGGGGTGGTACGTGAGGTAAATGCAAAAGTAATGGGCAGGGGACTGGAGTTGGTTGCGGAAAATGGAGAAAAGTGTGAGGTAAGTCAGTTGTGGTTTGCTGATGACACTGCACTTGTGGCAGGGTCAGAGGAGGTATTGGGAGAGTTAGTGACTGAGTTTGGGAGGGTGTGTGATAGGAGAAAGTTGAAGGTGAATCTGGGTAAAAGTAAGGTGATGAGGTGTACAAGAGGAGAGGATGGTGGAGAGTTGGAAGTAAGTCTTAAAGGGGAGAGGCTGGAGGAAGTGGATAGTTTTATGTACTTGGGGTCATATGTGGCTGCAAAGGGAGGAGTAGAGGTAGAGGTAAGCTGTAGATTGAGAGAAGCAAATAAATGCCTTGGGGGATTTAAAAAAGTAATGAGAAATAGACATTTGGGAATTAATGCAAAGAGGAGATTGTATGAAGGGGTGATTGTGCCAACAGTGCTGTGTGGGGCAAAGACATGGAATCTGAGAGGGGCAGAGAGGAAGAGTTTAAATGTGTTTGAGATGAAATGTCTGAGAAGTATGGTGAGGGTTACAAGCTGGATAGAGTGAGAAACGAGGAAGTGAGAAGGAGAGCTGGGGTGGAAAAGGAGTTGGCTGTTAGGGCTGATGAAAGACTATTAGGATAGTTTGGACACATGGAAAGAATGGATGAAGGAAGACTGGTGAAAGGAGTATGGAAGGCAGAGATGGAGGGAGTGAATTTGAGAGGACGACCGAGGATGAGATGGATGGATGGGGTGACAGGGGCGTTGAGCAAGAGGGGAATGTCTGTGGAGCAGGGAAGGGAGGTGGCAGAAGATACGGATGAGTGGAGAAGGGCTGTGTATGATGATACTGTGATGAAAAGAAAGGGATGGGGGGGGGAGTGGGAAAGTGTGAATGATACTTTGGCGCAGCCCGAAGTGACTTCTCCCCGTCCTCCATTTTCTATGTGAGGGGACGGAGAGGGGGGGGGGGCGCCAATTAAGTGAAGCAGCCTTGTTGTGGATGTGCTGTGTCCTGCATTGCTTCTGAGCCAGGGTGGTGGGCGGGATGCAGGGATGACCCGTCGTCCACGAGGAGCTAAGATGTGAGTGTGGAAGGGATGATGGGTGGGAGTGGGTAAATGCCTTTTGACTTGGCTACCTCCCTGATAAGGGGGGAAAAGCCTTTTGTATATAGATAGAATTATGGTTATGGGTTAAAGCATAAATATCTGGTACACTTAGGCCTAATTTGCAATTGTCCTTATAACGTAATCAGTTTTAAATTAGATTAAAAGGGTTCGTGATTTTCTTTACTCTGATTTCTATTTTTCATTGCTTCACTTGTAGGCCTATCATATTCACTAGTAACCATGATCAGTAGCCTGTTTCTATTTCGTATATTTCAAACCACTAAATTTCTTTGAGAAACGTATGATTTTCATATTCTGAAGTAGCTTTATCATAATCTAGCATATTTCCATTAAAGGAAAATGTGATAAAACTACCAAAATTGAAGGAAAAGAAAATTCATTGGGAGACACTGCTTCAGGCAGAATCTGTTGTTTGTTTACATTAGTTACCGGTAGTACTAGTAGCTCACAATGCCGTCACATGGTGGCAGCACAAATTGATATTTATTTATGTTGAAGTAGAAGCATTGCAGCATAGTACTAAATATTATATATATATATATATATATATATATATATTTATATATATATATATATCTATATTTATAGATATATATATATATATATATATATATATATATATTTAGATATATATATATATATATATATATATATATATATATACATTATATACAGTTTCACTCTCCTTACAGGAAACAACTACAAATACATGACCACAAACACTTTTACCCAGACTGACAATGATAGCTTGTCAGTATTGTGTATTTTTCTTTTTTTCTTATTAATGATGGATTGTTTTTTGTTTCCATCTGGAGAGACCCCTTAGTGTACATATACACTGCACACACTCACTATTGCCTTGAAAAATAAAAGCAAAACCATACAAAAACTGTTAAATTGTGCAACTGGTAAAACCAAACAGGGAAACCATGTTAAAAAAAAATGATTTCATTGGAATTAAGGAGTCGGAGTCGGATAAAAAAAATTCCGACTCCAACTCCAACTCCGACTCCTAGTACTCTTAGAAATCCTACTCCGACTCCAGCTAAAACCTCCGACTCTCTCCGACTCCGACTCCGCAACCCTGTTTGAGATGAGGTGCCTGAGAAGTATGATAGGGGTTACTAGGCAGGATAGAGTGAGAAATGAGGAGGTGAGGAGGAGAACGGGGATGGAAAGGGATTTGGGAGATAGGGTTGATGAAAGAGTATTGGGATGGTTTGGACACAAGGAGAGAATGAGTGAAGAAAGATTATTAAAACACCTGTGGAAGGCAGAGGTAGGAGTTGACATGTGGGGATGACCAAGGATGAGATGGATGGATTGGGTAAAAGGGGCATTGGGAAAGAGGGGAATGTCTGTTGAGGAAGGACAGGAGAAGACAGAAGATTTGGGTGAATGGAGAATGGTTGTGTATGGATGATGCTGTGATGCATGAAAGGGAGTGGGTGGGGATGGGGGGTGAGGGAGTGTGTGTGAAAAATAAATTTATATATCCTGAAGGGATTTCTAGGCCATCTTTTCCATTTCTAAATGAGGGGATGAAGAGGGGATCACCATTTTAATGAGGAAGTGCTATGTCTTGCGACACTGCTTCTGACCCAGGGCAGTGGGCGAGATGCAGGGGTTACTGAGGAGCCAAGATAAGAGGGGAGGAGGGTGGTGGATGGGAGTGGAGCATGTGAGGATGGAATGGGTGGGAGTGGATTCTATGCCTGTTTTTTTGGCTACTTTCCTTGTGAAGGGGAAAAAGCCTTCGGTATATGTATATATATATTATCACACAAGTGTCACAACTGGTAAGGGAGTCACAGGCTTCCTGGAAGATGACTGAGTTTGTGTATGTAATGCCTGTGTTTAAAGAACCTGTAGGTTGAATATGTGTAAGCACTAATTCTGATATTATACATTGTCCTCTTGCTATTTCCATATTTACTGGGATTGAACCTTTAATACCAGTTCCTTCCTGATTACATCATGATTGTTGAGATTGTTATAGTAGGTATATCCAATATATTTTTTTTATTAGACAAACAGGTATTTTACTTAATGTGACAAGAATTTAGAAATAATGACACAGGTACATCACTTACCAGTTTATCTGAAAGGATGTGACGACTTGCATCATTTATTTGGGTCAGATGAGATGAGCCGAATAAGCCCTCCTAGGGTTTGTCATATTTAGACTCTGGTCTTGTGAGCCCAAACATGGAATGTTGTGGAATTATGTTAAGATATGACTGTTTTTGCCATTTGGGCTGTTTCCCACTTCCAAATCTCATGACATGATGAAAAAGCCAGAGCAAAATTTTAGTCATTCCAGTTGTGGTGGGGTGAGCATATTTCTAATGTAAAGGTAGAATGCAATATATAATAGCACTATATCTGTTAGTATTTATATTTCATGTTACATTATGGTAAGTACAAGGGGTCTGTTTAGGTACAAGGGACTTGAATATCAAATAGTTTGTGTACACAACACTCACAATGCTATTACAGTATATTACACAATTTCAAAGAGTTAGATGACAATCTTATGATTACATATTTTCCAGGAGGAGGGTAACTATCACCATTCCTTTGGGAGAGCTATCCATAGAATCCATAGGTGTCATGTAATGAAGAGGATCTGGTGTGACATCTATAGCACAGCTATATCATGATTTGTTTTAGATATCACATGATGACCCACAGAAGAGAGAAGTATTTCCAGTGTAACCTGTGTGATTCTGCTTTCTCACAAAAGAGTGATCTTACAAAGCATATGAGGACCCACACAGGAGAGAAGCCTTTCCAGTGTGACCTGTGTGATTCTGCTTACTCAAAAAAGCATTCTCTTGCATGTCATATGATGACCCACACAGGAGAGAAGCCTTTCCAGTGTGATCTGTGCGATTCTGCTTTCTCACAAAAGAGTTCTCTCACAAGACATATGAGGACTCACACAGGAGAGAAGCCTTTCCAGTGTGGTATGTGTGATTCTGCTTTCTCAGGAAAGGATAATCTTGCAAAGCATATGAGGACCCACACAGGAGAGAAGCCTTTCCAATGTGACCTCTGTGATTCTGCTTTCTCAATAAAGGGTGATCTTACAAAGCATATGAGGACTCACACAGGAGAGAAGCCTTTCCAGTGTGGTATGTGTGATTCTGCTTTCTCAATAAAGGGTTCTCTTGCAAGTCATATGAGGACTCATACAGGAGAGAAGCCTTTCCAGTGTGACCTGTGTGATTCTGCTTTCTCACAAAAGGGTAATCTCACAAGTCATATGAGGACTCACACAGGAGAGAAGCCTTTCCAGTGTGACCTGTGCAATTCTGCTTTCTCACAAAAGTATGATCTTACAAAGCATATGAGGACTCACACAGGAGAGAAGCCTTTCCAGTGTGGTATGTGTGATTCTGCTTTCTCAAGAAAGTATGATCTTACAAAGCATATGAGGACCCACACAGGAGAGAAGCCTTTCCAGTGTGACCTGTGCGATTCTGCTTTCACACTAAAGGGTGATCTTACAAAGCATATGAGGACTCACACAGGAGAGAAGCCTTTCCAGTGTGGTATGTGTGATTCTGCTTTCTCACTAAAGAATAATCTTACAAAGCATATGAGGACCCACACAGGAGAGAAGCCTTTCCAGTGTGACCTGTGTGATTCTGCTTTCTCACAAAAGGGTTCTCTCACAAGTCATATGAGGACTCATACAGGAGAGAAGCCTTTCCAGTGTGATCTGTGTGATTCTGCTTTCTCACAAAAGGGTTCTCTTACAAAGCATATGAGGACCCACACAGGAGAGAAGCCTTTCCAGTGTGACCTGTGTGATTCTGCTTTCTCACAAAAGGGTAATCTCACAAGTCATATGAGGACTCACACAGGAGAGAAGCCTTTCCAGTGTGACCTGTGCAATTCTGCTTTCTCACGAAAGGATGATCTTACAAAGCATATGAGGACTCACACAGGAGAGAAGCCTTTCCAGTGTGACCTGTGCGATTCTGCTTTCTCACAAAAGGGTGATCTTACAAAGCATATGAGGACTCACACAGGAGAGAAGCCTATCCAGTGTGGTATGTGTGATTCTGCTTTCTCAATAAAGCATTCTCTTACAAGTCATATGAGGACCCACACAGGAGAGAAGCCTTTCCAGTGTGACCTGTGTGATTCTGCTTTCTCAGAAAAGAGTAATCTTACAAAGCATATGAGGACTCATACAGGAGAGAAGCCTTTCCAGTGCGACCTGTGCAATTCTGTTTTTTCAAGAAAGGGTGATCTGACAAAGCATATGAAGACCCACGCAGGAGAGACGCCTTTCCAATGTGACCTGTGCAATGCAGCTTTCTCAAAAAAAGATTCTCTCACAGAGCATATGAAGAGCCACACAGGAGAGGTCTTCTAGTGTGACCTGTGTAACTTTGCTTTTTCACAAAAGTGTTATCCCACACAGCAGATGAAGACTCCCACAGGAAAACAGCCTTTCCAGTGTGACCTCTTTGATTCTGGTTTTTCACATAAGACTTCTCTCACAAGGTATATGAGGATAGACATTGGAGAGAAGCCATTCCTGTATGATTTGTATGATGAAAAGATCACACTCTTCCAACGGCTTGGATCAAACCAGCAGAAAGGCATACGCAAGTGATGCCTACACACTTAGAGTCCAGCATGGCGTTCCCTTTGTTTTACCTGTATAGAGGTATTAGGGAGAAATGTCAATATAGTTGTATTGGGAGACCCTAATGCTAGGGTAGGAAATGAACCATTAGATGGAGTGATTGGGAAATATGAAGTTCCAGGAAAAAATCGTAGTGGAGAGTTGATGGTGGAGATGTGTCTAGGGAGTTGATAGCAAATATAGTGTTTAGGAAGAAAGTCAAGCATAAGTGCACATGGGAGAGGGTGGTGGATGGATGTGTGGCAGATAGAGCATTAATGGACTTTATAGTGATAACCAAGAGTATAGTAGGATGTACATGTTCAAAGGGGAGAGAGTGGGGAAATATCAGATCACTTTTTGGTGGAAGGTAAGTTGAGAGTGGAGAATAGATGGAGAAAGAGGAAAAGGGCAGAAGATTGGGAGGTTCTTTGAGTGAACTGCTTAAATTAGAAAAGGAGAAGGAGTACAAGAAGAAGCTGAGAGAGGAGTGGGAGGGAGTGAAGGATAGAGTAAAACCAGAAGTGGAGGAGGAATGGGGATGGTTCAAGGAGGGAGTCATAAGGTGTGCAAATGTGGTGTGTGGAACAAGGAGGATGGGAGAAAATAGAAGGAAAAGTAGTGAGTGGTGGGATGAGGAAGGAAAGAAGGGTGTAGAAGAGAAGAAGCAGGCTTTCACAGATTGGTTACAAAATAGGATGAGAGAATCATATGAGAGGTACAAAGAAAAGAGAAGACAAGTCAAGCATAAAAGAGGAGAGCAGATATGAAATGGGGTAAGAGTATGACAGAAAGTTTTGAAAGTAATGAAAAATGTTTTGGAAAGAAATTAAAAGAGGAATAGGAGACGAATCAAGTAGAGAAGAAAAGGTGATACAGATGGAGAGATGATAATGGAAGAGAAGGCAGTGAGGGAAAGGTGGTTAGAGTATTTTAGGGAGTTGCTACATTTGAAGGAGGATAGGGAGGGAAAGGCAGTTGCAGTGGGAAACGCTAAGAAAATGACCATGATGAGTGAGGAAAATGGAGGAGAAATAAGGAAAGATGAAGTGAAGGCAGCTGTTAAGATGATGAGAGCTGGTAAGGCACCTGGGTTGGATGGATACCATACAAAATGTCTTGTGACACTGCCTCTAACCCAGGGCAGTGGACCCGTCATCCAGGAGGCTACCTTCCATGTAAGGGGGGAAAAGCCTTTGGTATATGTATGTACTATTTGTTTTTGGTATATGGAAAAATTCACTTTGTTGGACAATTAAACCTGGACCTTCGTTTCAGGATGATGTTAGACTTCTCTTGTTTTTCATACTTGGAACAGACTGGTTCAGGAACTTTTATAGTGGACTGAAGTTTGGCATCTCTTGCAAGTTTGTATGATGGATATTCAGAACATAACCTCAGTAATTCACCAAGTAAAATTTGTATGTATTCTGTAAATAAAAAATTGAGGTTTATATTTTGTACATTTTATTTAGTTTGTCATATCAGGACAATACCAAATTTTTAGGTAATTATTTTGAATTTATCACATTGCTCCAGTAGGAAGTCCTATACAGTTTCACAGTTTGGATGCAATATGTAGCACAGTAATGCTTTATACACTCACCATATTTTAGATCAACCTTCTCCTTCACCACTCCAACACCTGTTTTGACTTTGGGATAAGATAACCCATTGCACCTCTCTAATTTTTTTTCTTTCTTTTCTTTCTTTTTACATGAAATTTAATTGAGAAGAAGTGCAGCAAGTAGTAGTCTGAAAATGGAAAATTAATAATGATAATTTTCAATCCCCATGTATACATTTTACCATTCTCAATATGGATTCAGCCTCCTTGTGCCTGAATTACCATACTGAAATTACATCGAGATGTTTGAAGTTAAATATGTACTTGTCTTCCTTTCATTACTTCTGTGGTAATTGTTACCTATTTGAATAGGCATCTTCCTTATTATTGGGAATCTTTATTAGTGCCTACCATTTCGTTTTGGAAACTTTCCCTCAAGGTGTTGTTGTCTACATCTTTCGAATCGGGAGCATTTCCTGAAGCTTTGAACCGCGCCTATTGTAACTTTAAATAAGATACGATTTAACTCCCTTCCTCTTTTATTGCTTGTTAAATCTCTTTTTATATAATAAATATTAGTTTAATAAATCGGGGATTGAACTTTTGAGAATTTACTTAAAAAGTCAATATTAACCCATGGCCTTTTCGAGCTTTACGAACTCAGAAGAGACGTGCCAAATACACTGTCCGCACTAACTGTCGCCACAGACTACCCAGAGCTCTAGTACCTAACGGACATCAAGACTAGAAACGTCAAGGCAAGGGACCTACGTCTTTGAAAATTCAACCACTCAAAGGTCTTAATCTTATTTCAAATACCACTGTTTGAGAACCCAACCAGGTTGAAAAATGTGACTGGTAACTTCTCGAATGTTAATCAATGAATTTGTTAAACCATAATTTTTATACTTAATAAAAAAAAAAGTGCTGGGACTTGGGAACAAAGAAGCACACAACTTTGTGACAAGATTCCAGCACTGATGTTTGTTTCGTTGAAGCACTGTTGCAACTTGGGCTGACACAGTAAACGATTTTCGAACTAATACTTTATAAAACCTTGCTAACACATGAAATATGACAGATCACTGATCAAATTGGCAGCATGGCATGGCATTTTATAATGCATGCACATGGCAAGGATTAGGATGTAAACAGCAAGCTTGACATCACAGCCTTACGAGAAAAAACGAAAGTTGGCAAAGAAAAAGTTCATATGCTACTGATATTTTGATAGGCCTTTTCTTTTTATTGTATTGGATTTATTTTTGCATTATTTTATCAAAAAGTGACTAAGCCATACATCTAGCAAAAATTCACCAATTCTATGAGAACCTGCTCAGTAGACCTTTAAAACCGTTCACTTGTCTGATTGCTGTTTGAATTTAGTTGTAGCCAGTTGGGTTTGACTCTTAGTAAAGTTTGGCCAGTTACTTCTAGTTGCACCCCAGTTTGTAGTTGCCCCATTATTTCTTCCTAACCCCCTCTTTTATTTCTCCCTATTCAACAGCTTGGGTCTGTCCTAATTATTGTTTAATGTTGATATTAGATTAGTTAAGAATTTTACCTATTAGCTCCCCATAAGAGCTGGAGAGAGGATAGAGTGCCGGAGGACTGGAGGAGTGCCTGTATTGTTCCACTTTACAAGGAAAAAGGGGACAAGTGTGAATGTAGTAGTTTCAGAGGGATTAGCTTGTTAAGTGTAGTTCGGAAGGCTTATGGGAGGATCTTGATTGAGAGGATTAGGGGAGGAACAGAGGGAGTAATTGGTGAAGAGCAGTGTGGATTTAGGACAGGTAGAGGTTGTGTAGATCAGATTTTTGTGTTAAGACAGATATGTGAGAAAGCTATAGGAAAGGGGAAGGATGTTTTTTGGGCTTTTATAGATCTGGAAAAGGCTTATGACAGGGTAAACAGAAAGGCACTGTGGGAGGTATTGCGGATATACGGGATAGGAGGAAAGCTTCTAGGAGCTGTCAAGAGTTTTTATGAGAGTAGTAGAGCTTGTGTCAGGATTAGAAATGGAGAGAGTGGTGGTTCGAGGTAAAGGTGGGACTTCGTCAGGGATGCGTTATGTCACCCTGGCTGTTCAACTTGTACATGGATGGGGTGGTGCGAGAGGTAAATGCAGGAGTGGTGGGTCAGGGATTTGAGATGGTTAAAAAAATGGAGAAAAGTGGGAGGTGAGCCAGCTGTTGTTTGCGGATGACACTGCGCTTGTGGCAGGATCGGAGGAGGGATTGAGGAAGTTGATGACAGAGTTTGGGAGAGTGTGTGATAGAAGAAAGCTGAAGATAAATGTGGGTAAAAGTAAGGTGATGAGATGTACAAGGGGTGAAAGTGGCAGTAGACTGGAAGTGAGCATTAAGGGAGAGCGGCTGGAGGAAGTGGATAGTTTTAGATACTTGGGTGCAAATGTGGCAGGAAAAGGTGGAGTGGAGGTGGAGGTAGAATGTAGATTGAGAGAAGCGAGTAAATGCCTTGGTGGATTAAAAAGTGTAATGAGGAATAGACATTTGGGAATGGATGCTAAGAGGAGACTATATGAAGGAGTGATTGTGCCAACAGCACTGTATGGGGCAGAAACATGGAACATAAGAGAGGAAGAGAGAAGGACTTTGAATGTGTTTGAGATGAGGTGTCTGAGAAGTATGATGGGGGTTACTAGGCTAGATAGAGTGAGAAATGAGGAGGTGAGGAGGAGAACAGGGGTGGAAAGGGAGTTGGGAGATAGGGTTGATGAAAGAGTATTAGGATGGTTTGGACACATGGAAAGAATGAGTGAAGAAAGACTAGTAAAAGAGGTATGGAAGACAGATGTGGAGGGAGTGAACATGAGGGGACGTCCTAGGATGAGATGGATGGATGGGGTGATGGGGGCTTTGGGGAAGAGGGGTATGTCTGTTGAGGAAGGATGGGAGAGGACAGAAGACAGGGGTGAATGGAGAATGGTTGTATATGGATGATGTTGTGATGTATGAGGTGGAATGGGTGGGGGGATGAGGGGTGAGGTAGTATGTGTGAGCAAAATTTGACACAGCCCAAAGGGATTTCTCCCCATCTCCTTTTATGCATGGGGGGGTCGCCAATTTAATGAAGTGGACTTGCTGTGGATGTGCTGTGACTTGTGACACTGCCTCTGACCCAGGGCAGTGGACAAGGTGCAGTGGGGAGTAGTCTCGTGTGATCAACTCTGTAGGAGTGACTGTCATGTGGCAATTAGTTGCCACTACCTCTAGCAGTGAGTAAAGTCACCTCTTGTGGCTGCAGCTTTAGTGTTGTGCCTTCAGCCACAAATAGTGGCATGTTTGAAATTAAGACATTACACCTTGCATGATTTTTTAACATACCTGAACATGTTATGTTAGATAGTACTACTTATGGTGAAGGTAGAGTTGGTCAGTTCAAATCTGGCCAGCAGTATAAGGGTGTACAGACATATTCCCTGATTTATGAAGGGACCTTCTAGCCTCCTGAGGTATAGGAAGCTAGTGAATAGTTTTGTTTTAAAATACTTTTAACCACAGGTTGATATAATTCATCAATTAATCTGTCTGCAGTCCTGATCTCTACAGGAGACCCACAGCACTAAGGTAACCACTACTGGACCAGCCCACAAATTGCTCAAGGAAGACCTATGAAGTTTGCATGTGTCCTACTTTTCTTGCACTTGTTTAGCTTTGCACGACTCCTATGCTCTTTCATAATAAACCAGTTTTGCATTTGATAGACCTGGGGTGGTGTTGAGCATGGTAAGTTAGTATTCAGTATTCCACTTGTGTAACAGAATTGTGTAAGGCTATTTTAATAAAATCTGAAGAGTTTCTATGCTTCTAAATGAACCTGAAACTGGTATGAATGATAGTAAAATCACAGACAATTAAATTCTTATGTTCCTACAGCTGTAGTAAACATGATCTATTTCGTCCTCTCTCCTGTTTTACATGAAAATGTTTCAAGACCAGTGGCAAGTACCTGCAATTGATGATCCATGAAGATGTTGGTAATCGCTCCAGACCGAGACTTGAAACTTTTATACCTTTTCATTCCTGTAGCTTACAACTGGCACCCCTTTACACCTTCCACTTGTCCAGACACTGCAACAGTTTTCAGTCATAGACATAGGCACAACTCAAAGAGATTGAAGTCTGATTACAGATTCACCAGCATGTCAAGTCAGATTGGATTAGATTTTTAAGCGTTTCAATTTTTTGTGGTTTAAAATGTTTCCAAAGGTAATTTGATGTTTTTTCCCTTTAAGCCACTTGTAATTCAAGGAAACCAAGCATTTAAGGTCAAAAATACATTTTTGATTAAAATACTACAAAGGCAATGAAGCTCGCAGGCTGAGTGGGTTATGGCGGTTCAAATCCTGCCACCAGCGAAGTTGAACCAAGGGCATGGTTCATTAAATTCCATGCTACAAAGCCTTCCAATAGAGGGAGTTTGTGACTTTAAACCATAAATGAAAAGAATGAACGTAGAATATGATTACTTGAAAAATGGAAATTTTTATCAAAAGGTTGCAATTTTTTTTTATCTAGGTTAATTGCAAATCATAATTTTTGGCAGTCCAACATTTTAATGGTGGTTAAATTTGGTTATCAGATTAAAAAATGCAGATCTGCCCACCTTTGCACTTGAAGCTAATATGGGAAATCAAGGCACAACTGAAACCAATCCATTCAGCCACTCAAAGGTTTGGATAATGTGTTTAGCATTATTCTAAGTATGCAGTAACTTTTCCTGTTAATGGTGCTTTGGTGACTGCTGGAAGCTCCTCAATCGACACTGGGAGTACAGTCCTAGGTAGCCCTTTTAAGGAGAGGCAAAACCCCTCAAACTAGCTGTGGGTTTTCTGTACACTGTGAAGGAGAGTTACAGAAAACCCACATATACAGGAAGCTATCTACATTTTTTTCAGCCATCACCCAGACAAAATTAAATACTGTGTAGCTTTGGGCCTATTTCTTAGAGCCCTCAGAATTTGCAGTCCACCTTTTTTTGAAACTGAATTAGCCACAATACATTCCCAGCTTACAAAAATAGGTTATCCAAATTGGTTCCTATCAAAAGCATTCACCAAAGCTAAAATGAGTTTCTATAAAATTACTCCTAACCCTAGTAGTATGTTTGTATCATTCATTCTACCATTTCATAATACATTTCAAAAGTATGTAAGGATAAAATAAGTTATGTCTTCAACTATCCCAACAGCCTATTCAGTAAAGTGGTAAATGTCCATCATAGAGTTAAGATGGATGACAGCCAAGGAGTTTACAAAATACCTTGTAGAGATTGTGAATGAGTTTATTGGGGCCAAACGGAAAGAGACCTCAAAACAAGAATAAAAGAACATACTCCGTGAAATATGCACAAGAAAACTCCTGCATGCCTCAGTGATAAACCATATGGCCTTGCCCCTAAAAATTATCGCTGAAATACAGTTTTTTCAGTAAATGGGCCAAATAATTGAAATGACCCCAGTCAAGTAGATGTGATGTCAACCATCCATTTACTTCTTTGGACTCTGAAGATCCTGTTACTCAGCCACCTGCCAAAGTCCCCATCCAGAATGACATGTCCTCTCACTTTGTCAAGACCAGTGTAGCTGTGAAGGACAAGCTAGATGAACTTGTTGCCAAGTTTTTCTTCTCATGCAACTTGTCATTCATGGCTATGGATCATCCCTCCTTCTTTGAACTCATCCAGGCTCTTGGTCCTAACTATCACCCACCCAGTCATAGTCAACTCATTCGACCTTTTCTATATGAGGTCACACAAGATCTTCAGATCCAGATGAAGAACCACCTTAAGGGAAAGACTGTCACACTTATTGAGGATGGCTGGGTAAACATCCATTATGATCTAGCCCATACTACTAGACTGAGTGCTACCTGCTTCCTGGATGCAAAGGATACAGGAACCCTTCAACAAGACAGCATGAAACTGCAAGATGTGTCAGTCATCAATCTGCAATGCTGAAACAAGAGTTTGGATTGAGTTCTAATGCTGTCACTGACAAGAAGAATATGGAGATGCAGGAAGATCTGTAGATTGAGGACCCACACTTCGATGTGTATGGTCTTTCAGCCTATTGGCTCAATCTCCTTGATGGGGACATCACTCCAGAATCCATTATGAAATGTATCAGTGAAATTTCTAAATTCTTATGTAATCATCATGCTCCTTCTGGATGACTGAAGGCATTCCCTGGCAGCCAGAAACCTCAGCTGCCTGGTGATACTTGCTGGAAGTCCCAGTTAGCCAGTCAGGACCGTTTCTAGCTCATCAGGCGCCCCAGGCAAGAATTCGTTATGTCCCCCCCTCCCTCCCTCCTTCTCCCCTCCGGGCTGGAAATAATAACCGGCTAAAATGTGAAATGTGCTTTCAAACATTAAACACCGTTGCATCAAGTATCAACACTTTCATTATTCATTTATTTTCGTGTTTGCACTTGTATTTACTTATTTATTTGAATTATTCATGTAGAAAAAAAAACCACTTGTCTCTCATTTATTTATATATTAATTTTAGATGGCAATTTCGCGCCCCCCCAGCAAATGGCGCCCCAGGCAACAACATGAATCTGAGATGGTCTTGGGCATTGTGAGACAGATCATGGACTCCAATTTGTCTTGCCAGGCCTGGCATCAGAAAGAGTAATTCTCTCCCATTGTAAATGCACTTTATGTGTGTCAGAAGGACAATTCAGGCCTTGCAGTGGTATGTGATGCTTGACTCCATTTCCTGGAGGATCCTATTCTAGCTCAATATTGGCAAGCTGTGAAGAAATGATTTGAGCAGGTTATATGACCATGCTATCTTGTGGCACACTTACTGCATCCCAAGTACCAGGGCAGCTGTCTCATCCCAGATCAGTGAGAAAAATAAATAAATGTAGACTATGTTGAAGCTGCCATTTGACACTAAATTAGCACCATGCCTTTCATCTTGTTGAGACATATCTCAGCACACTGATGGTGCATCATCTGCATCAGTTGAGAGAATATTTCTAACTTTTGGGATGATACATTCCAAACTATGGAACCATTTGGGTGTGGACAAAGCTTGTTTCTTTATTATTGTATGCTTAAAGGGAAGCAAGAAGGTGAATATTAAGTAGATTACAGACTCCAATTACAACTTGCTACTTTTCAGTTTTAGACATCTGAGCAACTTTGGAATTTGAAGCTGTTAGTACTTACCTGTCTGGCATAAGTATAAAGAATGTTTATCCATAAACCTTGCTTGTAGGTAAAATGAAGCATTCATAGTTACTGATGCACATTTATTATTTCCACATTATGAACAGAATACGGACTCCAATTACAACTTGCAACTTTTCAGTTTTAGACATTTGTCTAAGTAATATTTATGGACAAGGTGCAGGGATGACCCGTCATCCAGGAGGTGCTAAGATGAGAGGGAGGGTGGAGGGGTGTGGAGTGTATTCAGGGATGGAATGGGTGGGAATGATTTTATGCCTTTTCCTTTTTGGCTACCTCCCTTGTAAGGGGGAAAAAGCCTTGGTATATGTAATATTTATGGAATGTGAAGCCTTTAGTACTTACCTCTGCAATAAGCACAAAGAATAATGATCCATAAACCTTGTTTGTAGGTAAAATAAAGTATTCATATGGTTACCAATAAACATTTATTATTTCCACATTATGGACATTTCTTCCATTATTTCCTATTTTCTTCCACACACATGGAAAAAATTCATTTCTTCCAGGGGGAAAAAAATCAACCTTGTATGGAAGGGATCTGTTGGGAAAGAATTCTAATGTATTTGGTGTGAGGCCACTAGATGACAAGCAGCTAATGCTGCATTAAAGGTGGACTGATACATGTGAATGAAATATACAGGATAAAACACCATTATGAATTACAGTTAACATTGCAACAATTTCATGATCTCTGCATGCTGCAAGTGAATCTGGTTGTACAAAATTAATAGTTACTTTTCTCTATTCATGTATTAACCACAAGTATCAAATAGATCAGCTACAATGATTTTCTGCTCCTTAGGAAATGACATAAATCAGGGCAAAAATACATAATGTCAACGCTGCATTGAGTTAATGGTGATGATCTGTGGATCTTGGACTGGGACTGGTGTAAGGAGCAAACCATGAACCCCACTGACACTGACTGGCCTCTTCACCTCATCGCCTCTCTCTCCATGCTCTATTCTGACTGATGCCTGCCACTTTCATTCAGCTCAATGATGTTACCTCAGCAAAGGCTATTTCACTTAACCCCTTTACATATCTCTGTTCAACTTCAGATCACTGGCAAGAAAGGAACTAATGATCCACTGACCTACCACTTGGAGGTCTCTCCCTTACTTTTTGTGAACAAGCAAAACTTGTTTATATACAATGGGTTTTCCCCCTATAAGAGAGGTAGCCTATTCAAAAGCCATATACCCACTCCCCACCCACCACCCTTTCCTCCCTCTCATTGTAGCTCCTCATGGATGACAGGTTGTCCCTTTATCCTGCCAACTACCCTGATAGAAGCAGTGCAGCAAGACAGTACATCCACAGTAAGGCCACTTCACTTAATCTGCAACGCCTCCTCTCACAGAAAAAGAGATGAGGAGAAACCCCTTCATGCTCCATCAAAATATCATTCACACATAACTACTTCCTAACCTCCATCCCCTCCCTTCTTGGCATCACGGTATCATCTATACACAGTCACTCTCCACTCACCCCTACGTCATGCCTTCTCCCTCCCTTGCTCAACAGATGTTCTCCTTTTGCTCAACACCCCTTCCACCCCTCCATCTATCTCATCCTGTCATCATCACTGCAAGTTCACTTCATCTACCTCTGCCTTCCACACCTCTTTTTACCAACCTTTCTTCACACATTCTTTCCATGTGTCCAAACCATCCCAGTGCTCTTTCATCAGCCCTATCTGCCATCTCCTTTTCCAACCCAGCTCCCTTCCTTACTTCACCCTCTGTCCAACCTTGTAATTTTCCCCCTCTGCCTCTCTTAAATTCCAAGACTCCACTTCATACAGTGCTTTTGGCACAATCATCCCTTCATATAATCTCCTCTTTGCACCCATTCCCTGATGCCTATTTTATATCATGACACTTTTTAATCCCCCAATGTATTTACTTGCTTCTCTCGATCTACAACTCCATTCCTCCATTTCCTACAACATGCAACCCCAAATACCTAAAGCTATCCACTTTGTCCAGCCTCTCTCCTTTCAGAATTACGTCCAACTTGCTGCCATCCTTTCCCCCTGTACATCTCATCCCCTTACTTTTACCCACATTTACCTTCAACTTTCTCCTATTGCATACCTTCCCAAACTCCATCACTAATTCCCTTAATCGCCTTCTGACCTTTCCACAAGTGAGGCATCATCAGCAAACAACAACTGGCTCACCTTTCACTTTTCCCCATTCCCTTTAACAATCTATCCCATGCCCATTACCCTTACATCACCTCCTGTACCACCCCATCCATGTACACATTCAACAGACATTGCAACATGACACATTCTTGATGCAGGTACACCTTTACCTCAAACCACTCATTCTCTCCATTTCTAATTCAAACACAGATTCTACTACTCTTGTAAAAAAAATCCTGACTGCCCTTAACAACTTTCACCCTATCCCAAATATCTGCCTTCCTGTCTACATTGTCATAAGCCTTTTCAAAATCTGACCCATGCAATCCTTATCTTCCCTAAAGCCACACTGTTCCTCACAATTACTCCCTCTGTTCCTCTCCTGATCCTCTCAATTAAAACCCTCCAATAAACCTTCCCCACTACTCACAAACTGATCCCTCTGAAACTACTCACATTTGTCCCCTTTTCCTTGTAAAACAAAAATATACAGGCACTACCCTCCCTTAGACACACATTAAACAAACTCGCTAGCCAGTCCACTATTACTGAACAGTACCTCCCTCATTCAGACACTCCACATGACACCCATCCAATCCAGGAGCCTTACCTATTCTCATCATTTTCAGATCTTTTCTCATTTCTCCTCCATTTTCCTCTCCCATTGCCATCATTTTCTTAGCACCTCTCACTGCTACCACCAATCCCTCCCTATCCTCCTCCACATTCAACAGCTTTCTAATATACCCTGCCCATCTTCCCCTTACTGTCTCCTCTTCCATTATTATCTCTTCATATGTGCTTTTTTATCTTTTCTTTTCTACTTGACTCGCACCCCCTTTCCTCTCTTAACTTCCTTCCAAAACATCTTTTTATTACTCTCAAAATTTTCTGTCATACTCCTTCCCATTTTACATCTGCTCTCCTTTTTTTGCCTCCTTTATCTTATGTTTTGCTTTTCTTCTTTTTTCTTTGTGCCCCTCACATGTTTCTCTCATCCTACTTTGCAACCAGTCTGTGAATGCTCACTTCTCTTCTACAACCTTCTTCACTTTATCATCCCACCACTTACTACCCTTCTATTCCCTCCCATCCTCCTTCTTCCATATACCATCTTTGCACACCTTGTCACTCCTACCTCTACCCTATCCTTTACCACCTCATCCCACACTTGTTCTCCTGCTCTTTTTCCTTATTTAACAGTTTACTCTAGACATCTCCTTACTTTCTGTACTTTTCCCGTTTTTCCATCTACCCTCCACTCTCAACTTGCCTTCCACCAAAAAATTATCTGATATTCACCCACTCTCTGAACATGGACATCCAAAACTTTTCCTACTCTTTTCCTGGATACCACTACATAGTCCATCAAAGCCTTATCAACCACCCTCTCCCATCTGTACTTATACTTGAATTTATTCCTATACACTGTTTTAGCTATTATCAACTCTCTAAACACATCTCCACCATTAACTCCCCATTATGATTTTTAAATGACACTCCTACTCTAGCACCGAGATCTCCCAATACCACTACAGTAGCATTTTCCCCAAAACTCTGTAAGCACTCATTTCAATCTATCCAAAATGCCTCCTTTTCCTCTACACTCTTCTCACCTCCTGGCCCTTATACACTTACAGACACACATCTCCCTTCCCAGTTTCACCTTCATCTGCATTAATCTTGAAGAAACATCCTTCCACTCCACCACAGATTTACCTACCTCTTTTTTTTACTAATGTAGCCACCCCTTCCCTCCCTTATCCTCTCTTCACTCCTGACACCTTTGCCACTGCACTCCCAAACTCAAAATCACCATTTCAACTTTGTTTCACTCAATGCTAACACATCCATCTTCTTACTCACAAACATAGTGTACCGTAGGAAAGAGGCCAAACGCAGAGTATGGGATCTAATATATATTTGACGTTTTGCCCAGCAGCAGGGCTTCTTCAGAAATAACACAGTTGAGAAACATTTTACTCCTTGTATAGCCCGAACTTGCAGGGAGAACAAACATAAAAATGGTGTACACACAATTTGCGCAAATTGCTTGTTACTTGGTTATTAAAATTGCCAATGGTTTATTTATTGCAAAAAATCCACTATTCTGATTTATATTATCAATGAGGAATATAAATGCAGATTCAAAACATCTATGTTTCACTGTATGGTTTTCATATTTTATAATCTTGGAATTATTCCAGTCAGCATTGTGGCCAGTATTGAATCTATGTTTAACAATGGCATTATTCATATTGTATATTTTCATATCATGTTAATGTTCTAATATTCTCTCATCAATACCACAGAAACTTTCACCAATGTAAACCTTTCCACAACCTAGACATGGCACACAGTAAATACCTGCTTGACGAATATTTTCTCTGCTCTTATTTCAGCTTTTAATAAGATTGCCAACTGTTACTGAGCTTGTTTTAACAACATTAACACCAGCCTTGTTTAATAATGGGGAAATATTGTCTGCAACTGAGGTATTAGGTAATATGATCCTCTTTGTACATTCTTCTTTTATTTTTCCTACTCTTTTATGAATAATTCCAGCTTTCTTCTTGGCTTTTAGGATGAAATAAGGAGGGTATTTTAGTTCAGTAAAAGCATTAAAGATGTTATTAAATTCCTCATCCAAATACTCCTCTGAACATATTCTTATTCTTACTTATCCGTAGCAGAGTAAAAATGTACATAATCATTATCATTTGTCTTTTTTCTAAAAACTTTAAACTTTATATTGTTTCCGTCTCTGCTGTAAACTTCATACTATCTTCTACAAGATTTAACTGATTTAAAATCCTACTCAAATCTAACCTACGATTAGCTATTATAAGTACATCGTCGACGTATCTAAGTCAAACTAA
The DNA here is from genome assembly GCF_046742065.1 of Oratosquilla oratoria. NCBI lineage: Eukaryota > Metazoa > Arthropoda > Malacostraca > Stomatopoda > Squillidae > Oratosquilla > Oratosquilla oratoria. Next base: position 68,246,628 of record NC_134788.1, on the reverse strand, counting down.
CTCTCTAGATGCAATGTTGCTAATACTGGTATTTTCTAAATGTTCTAGAAACAAGTTCGCCAGCACTGGGCTTAGTGGGGAACCAATGTACCAACTAAAAAAGCCATTGAAGTGTTAACCAATGTATTGTCTGAACATGATGAGTTACCTGTACCTGTTTGTGATTTTATCACACTAGTGAACCTTTGTATTTCAAACTGTTGTTTTACTTTTAGTGATAATTATTACAGACAGACAGCAGGTTTACGAATGGGTTCCCCACTATGCTCAGTGCTGGCGAACTTGTTTCTAGAACGTTTAGAAAATACCAGTTTTAGCAACATTTTCCCTAGAGAGTTAGTTTGGCTTAGATATGTCGACAATGTACTTATAATAACTCCTCATAGGTTAGATTTGAGTAGGATTTTACACACATACATACATACATATACCAAAGGCTTTTTCCCCCCTTACATGGAGGGTAGCCAAAAGGAAAAGGCATAGAAATCACTCCCCTCCACCCTCCTTCCTATCTTGGCACCTCCTAGATGACGGGTCATCCCTGCATCTTGTCCACTGCCCTGGGTCAGAAGCTGTGTCGCAAGACACAGCACATCCACAGCAAGGCTGCTTCATAAATTCAGTGACCCCCCCCTCTCCATCCCCTGATTTTAAATCAGTTATATCTTGTAGAAGATAGTATAAAGTTTACAGCAGAATATGAAACTAACAACATGTTGCCCTATCTTGATACCCTTTTAATAAGAGACGAAAACAATATAAAGTTTAAAGTTTTTAGAAAAAAGACAAATAATAATGGTTATGTACATTTTTACTCTGTTACGGATAAGAAAGCCAAAATGGGAATTATCATAGGTTTTTATCTTCGAGGCTTAAGAATATGTTCAGAGGAGTATTTGGATGAGGAATTTAATAACATCTTTAACACTTTTACTGAACTAAAATACACTCCTTATATCTAAAAGCCAAGAAGCTGGAATTATTCATAAAAGAGTAGGAAAAATAAAAGAGGAATGTACAAAGAGGATCATATTACCTAATACCTCAGTTGCAGACAATATTTCCCCATTATCAAACAAGGATGGTGTTAATGTTGTTAAAACCAGCTCGGTAACAGTTGGCAATCTTATTAAAAGCCGAAATAAGAGCAGAGAAAATATTCATCAAGCAGATATTAACTGTGTGCCATGTCTAGGTTGTGGAAAGGTTTACATTGGTGAAAGTTTCTGTGGTATTGATAAGAGAATATTAGAATATATATGAAAATATACAATATGAATAATGCCATTGTTAAACATAGATTCAATGGCCACAATGCTGACTGGAATAATTCCAAGATTATAAAATATGAAAACCATACAATGAAACGTAGATGTTTTGAATCTGCGTTTATATCCCTCATTGATAATATAAATCAGAATAGTAAATTTTTTTTTGCAATAAATAAACCATTGGCAATTTCAATAACCAAGTAACAAACAATTTGCACAAATTGTGTGTACACCATTTTTATGTTTGTTTCTCTCCACAAGCTCGGGCTATATAAGGAGTAAAATGTTTCTCAACTGAGTTATTTCTGAGGAAGCCCTGCTGGGCGAAACGTCAAGTATATTGGATCCCATACTCTGCGTTTGGCCTCTTTCCTACAGTGCTGTTGCAGTCATTGCTGCTTTTACTCAACATAGTGTACCACTGGAGAGTACTGGACCTGAGGCTGAGAAAATGGTACATCAAAAAAAGGAAACCTAAACCAAAAAAGAGAAGAAAAGAAAAAATTAAAAGTAACATATACATAGACGGTATGATTTCAGGACTAAACGAATTAAATGACTATCTATTAATAGAGAAACCAGACATAACGGGAATTGGGGAAACAAAATCAAAAGGTCCACTACCATTAAATATTGTGGGACAGGTTATATACAACCACTGGGTGAAAAATAGGCCAGAGAAACAGGGTGGAGGAGTCATGTTTTTGACTAAGAAAGGTTTAAATGTGACAAACATAACAGAAGGAAATAAAAATGTGGTACTGATTATGATTAAAGTTGAAAACAGAAATATGAAAAGTAGAAAATGTATAGTTATAATTGTGCCCCCAAAAACAATGGCTTGGACAGATAGTGATCATTCCAAGATAGTGGAAGACACAAAGAATGCACTGAATTATTGAAAGGAGGAAACATAATAATTATAGGTGACTAAAACTCAAAGGAAATATGTTGGGAAGAAATGACAGTAAAGGGTGAAGAGAAACTTTGGGGAAATATTCTACTGGATATGATCATTGAATATACAGACTCAATGGGTGAAGGAAAATACAAGATACAGAAACAATGAAGAACCATTGAGACTAGATTTCATATTTACCTCAGAGCCTGAAATCATGGATAAAATGGAATACAAGACACCAATTAGGAAGAGTGACCACATACTAATAGAGTTCAAAATAAATGAGCAAACTGATGGGAGTAGAAATGAGAAACATAGAAAAGGAAGACTCATGTACAACAAAACGGATTTTGAAAAACTTACAACATTTTTTCAAAATGCTAACTGGGAAAACTTTTTAAATGAAGAAACCAAGACAGAAGAGAAATTGAACATATTAAAAGAAAATTACAAGGAGGGTACAGATAAATACGTACCAAAGAAGAAACAAAAACGGGCATACATAATGTGTTGGTATAACAAAAAATGTAGTGAGGCTAAAGATAGAAGAGACAAAGCCTGGAAAAGATGGAAAAAAAAAGACCAAATGGCAAATATATATCAAACTAAGAAACGAATATGTAAAAATACGCAGGGAAGAAAAAAGAAACTATGAAAAAGACATAATAGAAAAATGCAAGGACCAACCTAAACTGTTCTACAGGTATGTAAATGACAAACTAAAAGACAAACATGAAATAGTGAAAATGCATGAAGGAAATAATGAATATATAGATGATGTAGAAATGGCTGAAATTATGATCAAGCATTTTCAATCTGTATTCACAATTGAAAGTTCACAAAATTGGGAGGAAGGACAGAAAGATCCCCCAATGAAAGAAATAATGGTGACACAGAAAAAATATAGGACCAAATAAAAAAAACTTGACATCAGAAAGTCACATGGGCCAAATGGAATTGCAAATTGGATATTGAAAGAATGTATAGGTGAACTAACTGACAAAATACAAAAGATAATTGACTTCTCACTCAAAGAAGGAAAGGTAACACAAAATTGGAAAAATGCAGATATTGTACCAATATACAATGGAGGGGACAAAGAAAATCCAACCAACTATAGACCAGTCTCCCTTAAGTACAACAGCTAAAATATGCAAAAAAGTTATCAAAAGTAAATGGATTAAACATTTGGAAGAGAATAATATACTAAATCCAAAACAATTTGGCTTTAGACGTGGAATATCATGTACCACAATCTTGATATGCTTTTACTCGAGGCTAATAGAAATAATACAAGAAAGGGATGGATGGACAGATTGTGTTTTCTTAGATTTACAAAAAGCATTTGATAAAGTATCACATGAAAAGCTACTAAGAAAAATTTAAACAATAGGTGGAGTACAAGGAAAGTTATTGGAATGGATGAAAGACTTCTTGAACGGGCAAAAAATGAGGGTGGTATTCAGAGACAAGAACTCAAACTGGGAAGAAATGATAAGTGGAGTTCCACAAGATTCTGTATTGGCTCCAATAATGTTTGCCATATCTATAAATGACATGGATGAAGGTGTGGAATGTTATATGAACTTCTTTGCAGATGATGCAAAACTAATAAAGAGAGTAAGTACAGGGGAAGATTTTAGGTCACTACAAAAAGACCTGGACAAAGTCTGGGAATGGAGTCAGAAATGTGAAGTAAAGTTCAACATCAAGAAATGTAGTATAATGGAATTTGGTTAAAGCAAAATCATATGTGACTTTGGTCCATAGGGACACCCCATATAGACCCTAAAGTATCACCTGCATACTACCGAGTATATTTACCATGCAATAACATACAGGCAATAACAGTGACGGGGAACAAAACCCTAGCAAAACTTAATCATTTACATTCATTGAACTGTGGATGTGACAGAGAACAGGGGTTTTATTTCCCTTTGCAAAAGCTTACCTTCTTTTTGACTCACAGAAATACAGGTCACACGAATAATTACGTGAACTTGAAATGCTCACATTCCCCACTGTTTGCCTTTTTTCTCCTGCAGAAAATAAACTAACTGATGTTTTTGGACAAAACATTACCTTGTATTGTTTATCCTTTTCTAGGGCAACTGGCTTTGTAAAAGTAAATTGACAATTTTCAGAGGTTGCTGAGCCAACAACTTCACTCTTATCATCCACTATTTGAATGGTTCCACTATTGGGTGCTTTCATGTAATGAATATATATATTCCTGTTACAAGATTTTCGATCAAGCCCACATCTGAAGAAGGAGGGTATCTATTTCCATGATGATATCCACCATTATAGCCACCTGACAATTTAATGCAAGAAAGCACCTCTTTCCTATTGAGCCTCATACCCAAGGCTGGATTCAAAGGTACGTTCTCTGGGATGGACGAGGGGTCAGCTCCCCTGATGGCCCTCAGAATGTGAATACACTCTGTGTGGGTCAGGACGTCAGTATCGATCACATTGTCAACGAACTCGTTGCAGGACATGTCAAGGAATTGGATCTCCTTCAGTAGGTCCCCTATCTTCTCCCGAACTGCACTCCCCGATGGCTCCTCCTGCTGGGCTAGCTGAGCTTTTCCCCTGCCATGTGATGAGTTACAGTGGCATTCAAAGTATCTTAATGTGTGAGCTTGATGGACAAATACTAAAATATCACTACATACTATAATTGACAATGCAAATACATGGAAGCATCCATCATTAATCAAAACCATGAATAGTATATGACTACTGTACTTACCAGGCAATCAGGGCTTTGAAGGGGACAATCTCGGAAGAAAATTTTAGGCTACGATCCATCAGCAAATTCTTCAAGCTTTCTTTGCTCAGATATGATACAGTTTCAGACAACAAGGAAGTATCAGGTTTAAGATCCAGCATCTGTGAAGAAAATTTGATTAAGTTCTATTTTCACATATATTGACGAATAATAGGAGAGGAAGCAATTTATACAACCATTCATACAATGTCGCTATCAACAAGTATTCAGTTGTGCCATTTGGATAATATTGGGTAACCAGAATCATAGTGAATGTGCTTGCTATGGCACAATGGTTTCACTCATGCTTTGTCCAACAGATTCTATTGGATGCTATCTACTCTCCTAACCTGGACACACTGGGTGACTGCCTCAGTTGAAGCAAAGTGCTTCCTAGTAAAAACTCCTCACTTTCTGATGGCAAAGTTAGCATATGATGGCTACATCAATCCATCCATGACTTCTGTCTTATACAGTATATGTATTCTGGCTAATGCTAGAGGTAGAGCTTAAATGTGTTTGAGATACATGCATACGATGCCAAGATAAGAGGGAGGGAAGAGAGTGGAGGGGAGTGGAGTATGTAGGGAATGGAATGGGTGGGAATGATTTCTATGCTTGTTTTTGGCTACCTCCTGTGTAAGGGAGAAAAAAGCCTTGGTTGTGTGTATTTGTTTGAGATGAAATGTCTTAAAAGTATGGTAGGGATACTAGGCTGGATAGAGTAAGAAGTGAGAAGGTGAGGAGGAGGGTGGGTGTGGTGTGGAAAAGGAGTTGGGAGACAGGGTTGATGAAAGAGTATTAGAATGGTCTGGACACATGGAAAGAATGAGTGAAGAAAGATTAGTACAAGAAGTGTAGAAGGCAGAGGTGGATGGAGTGAACAAGAGGGGGCAACCAAGGATGAGATGGATGGAGTAAAAGGGGTGATGAGAAAGATGGAGATATCTGTTGAGGAAGCAAGGGAGACGACAGAAGATAGGGGTGAGTGGAGAATGGCTGTGTATGGATGATGCTGTGATGCATGGAAGGGAGTGGGTGGGAAGGATGGGGGGTTAGGGAGTGATTATGTGTGAATGATATTTTGACACAGCCCGAAGGGATTTCTCCCCATCCTCTCTTTCTCTACATGAGGAGACACTGATTAAATAAAGTGGCCTTACTGTGGATGTGCTGTGTCTTGCTGCATTGCTTCTGACCCAGGGCAATGGGCTAGATGTAGGGATGACCTGTCATCCAGGAGGAACCAAGAAAAGGAGAGAGGGAGGGGTGGTGAATGGGAGTGGAGTGGGTGGGAATGGAATTATGCCTTTTGACTTTAGCTACCTCCCTTGTAATGGGGAAAAAGCCCTTAGTATATGTATGTATCTCTCTAGTGGATTTTAGAGCACATCTAAGTCATTAGCCTGTGTCACCATCCTACAAGTTTATTTTAGGTACATACTACTGAGTGATTTCATTCAGATGATTATCCCCCCAATCCCCTCTGGGTCAAAGCTTCCCAAGGAAATATACCAACTGTCCTTCCTAATATAGTCATAGATGTCAAAGTACAGTATTTCTAAACCTATGCTTTTGGCTGCAGACATGTGCTGCAGTACTTTAAGCTGAACACAGCATTAAGTTGTAATGAGATATCATGGCAAACTTTTACCTAAGACAAACACAAACTGTAACACCAACAAACAGGCCAGTGTACCTCTTTGCACTTGTTGTTCAGCACCTTGTCTTCATAAACAACAGAAGTTTCCAGGACTGCTAGCAATGTCTCCTCCTTCATGTTAGAGATAATGTACTGAAAAAAGTTAATTTGTTCAAGAAACTGGGGAATGCCGATCATATACATAATTCATTAATACATCCTTGTCAAAGGAGAGGTACACAAGATCATGTGGTGTTTAATGATGCCCTGAATAAAGTACCAAGACCTCACTCATCATTTGCATTACCACAAGAGACAGATATATTACCAATCATTTGGTCTCCTATTCCAAGATATAAGGGAAGGATGATGGTCCATTTCAGCCATGCATAGCTGGATGGGCTTCACTTATGCTCTAAACACAACTGCAGCAAAACAGCAAGGGGTGTTTCTAGTATTTTGTACCGGTAGATAACTAGCACTTCTTTCTTTAGGAACAATAGAAGCTCAAATAGGTAGTCACTCAAGTGTTAATTGAAAAGAAGGATAATAGAACTTTTTTTAGGTTGGTCTTCAAACATAAAAAAAAATATTTGTGATTAGTCTGCAGTTAATACCCCAAACAGTGAAGGGAAATAATAGGAGTTTACATTTCTATTCAATCTACTATCAAAGCTCAAATAACATGAGAGTAAAAATATACTGTAAATAAAGTACATCAGATAATCTTTTAATGAGTACATTGGATAATCTTTTAATGAAATACATAGGAGTACAAACCTGTTATAGACAGAATGCTCAGATAATTTACTCTGGAAGTAAAGCCTCAGGTAGGTGAGGGAACATGATTACCCTTACCTGCATACAAGTCTCCCTTGCAGAGTACATCCGGTACTTGTGGGCAAGGGCATACACCTCAAGAGCCTGTTTAACAGACTCTAGATCCATCTGATCCAGGTAAATGTGATCCAAAAGTTTCTGGAAAGCATGAGGGGAATCCTTTGGAAGGATGAGCTCCTTCCCAGTAGCCAGGGGTCCCATCAGCATGGTGCCAAACACAGAAGAGCTCATGGACAGGATCATCCTGTGGGCCTGGGGGAGTCATGGATTACATCAAAAGCCTTCTTTAAGTAACACATATGAAAGCATCATCCACCTTCCTGAAGGAGGAAATTTTTAATGAGAGTCCCCCCAGACCTACCTTGAGGGTTAACTCATACTCTGGAAATACAATGTCTAGGTCACTGTACTCCTCCGATGTGTACATGTACTGCAGACGCTCCTTACTATTCTTCATTACAAGCTGCCACTCCTCACCCATTCCTGAATCAGCCATTTTAGCTCTTCAATTGCTGCCTGAAAATATCCTATGATTTAGTTATGTCAATGAAAACACTCACATAAACACTGGCCTTTCCATCAGTGATTCTCTGATTGAATATACTTGTATGGTGCATAATTTGAATTATGCGTCCTTATTTCAAAACAATCTATTTTGATGTGAACTGCATTCCAACACCTATATTCTGTCTTATCCAATATAAATTCATCAACAGTGTTACTGTTTTATTGCTAAATGGTGTCATGAGCACAATCATGCAAGTGTGGTTATCAGGTGCAGGAGGGTTCTTTCTATGGGACTTATGTCTAGGGGTTGTCTTTGGAGTATTGAGTTTGATGGCCTGTCTTGAAGCATTTGTTTAGTGATTTAAGTGTATGTGCTTTTTCTCCAGATGTTTTCTGTGGTATAAGCAGTCTCTTATAATATTTGAGTAATATGTTCCTGTTTTATTATCTATTTTTTTTTCTTTCTGTTGAAGGTGCTTCTAAAATATAGTGTGCTGGGTGTATAGTGTACAGGGTTCTGGTGAGTTCCTGTTCATTTTCAAGTAGTTTTCTATGGGGAGGATTTTGGTTTCTGTATGCAGGTATCCAATAGGGGTGGTTATGGTGAATCCTGTCATTAATCGCAGTGTTCCATTCTGTACATACATTAATACATATATGCATACCATGGGAATAATAAGAAAATGGTTAACCTTTCTTGACATTTACAACCTGGGACTGAACAAATATGTGCCAAAGATTAATGGAAGGAAACAGAAACAGGCCTGGTTCAACAAAAAGTGTGAGATTGGAAAAAGAGACAGGGATGTGGCTACGGTAAAATGGAGGAAGAGATGCAATAAAATTTAAGAAGCTTACAAGCTAGAAATGATTATATTAGAATCTACAGGGAGGAAGAAAGTAATTCTGAAAGAGGTGGTGTACATAAAGGCAAAGATGAACCAAAACTATTGTATAGGTTTATCAATTGAGACAAAGGGAAAGAATCACCAAGCTAATAGTGAGTGGCAAGGTCTTTGAGACCTCAGCTTCGGCAGAAAAAATGAATGAAAGTTTCCAATCAGTCTTCACATAGGAGAGCAATTTTTTTTTGGAGGAAAGCAAGGGAAGCAAGAATTCAGTCTTAGAAGATATAATAAATATAGACGTAAAGGAACTGCTCAATCTTTTGGAATCATTGGTCTTGATGGTATCTCAAACTGGATACTTAAAGAATATAAGGAACAACTGGCAGACATGACTCACAGTTTTCTTGCATGTTATAAGAAGGCATAGTACTGCTTGACTGGAAAAGGGCAAATGTGGTACCAATTCACAAAGGTGTAAGACATCACTAAATTATAAGCCAGTATCAGTGACTGGCACAATGGTGAAATTATGTGAAAGGACTGTGAGATGATTATTCTGGCAGACAGTGGGTTTGGCTTCAGATCTGCAAGTTCATGTATGTTGAACCTTTAAAACTTTTATTATTAAGAGTGACTGATGTGTTGCAAGAGAGAGGGGTGGGTGGACTGTGTTTACCTCAACCTAGAGAAGGCTTTGTGATAAAGCGCCTCACAGTCAATTGAAGCATATTGGAGGACTAAAAGGCAAATTATTTGAATGGAGCTTTGAAGGGAAGATACAGTAGAACAGTAGTAAGTAGAGGACGTGATGTCAAGATGGAGAGTAGTAAAAGGCAGCGTGCCACAAGGTTCAGTGCTTGTACTGTTTCTTTTCCAAGTGTGGTCAAACGAGCATCTTTTATGCAACAGTTATGATGTGTGCATTCCATCTGCTGATGTTCCTGGTTTCCTGCACAGGAATCCCAGGGCTCTGGTGGATGTGACCCTCATTCTGTTTATGTGTGGACCACCTTCCGATGAAGTGTGGATCCCTGAGTCTAGATCTTATTCCACAAACACATTTCCACTTCTTTAATTTTTGTATTTCAAAGATCTTTTTTTCTTTTCTTTTTTTTTCTTTTCATGGAATGGTTAGGTAGGTTTCTTTAGGTTATGTCACATTAGGAGCTATGAAACTACAGAAGTGTCACGTCAATTATCCATGTTTGCATGATTCTGGAATTCTAACCGAGTCTAATACTGCTGTAGTAAAAAAAGAAAGAAAAAATATATACATTCTATATATATATATATATATATATATATATATATATATATATATATATATATGTATATATATATATATATATATATAAACTTGATAAGTGTTTAGTGAACAAAAATAATAAATAATAAGCAAGCTCTGTTTTGAATATAATCCAACCCCAATAATGGTGGCTCATTTGCTCAAACTAAATTGGTCCTTCCCAGCAAGTTACCCATTTTTCCCAGCATGTAAAGTGAGTAGCAAAAACAAATAGCATACTAGTGGGAAATGCTTACTGTGCCGTCGCCATAGAATTGGTAACGGTGTATGGCGACCTTTGTTCCCGTACGTACTTGACTTGGCGTATGTACACAAGATTGCTACCGAAACGTTTTGGCAATGTGAAAATGTATTGGAGTTTATTTCAGTTTTCGTTTCCTTCTCTGCTCTTTTCTCGAAAAAAAACGTTATTCCAAGTTGCACATGCAACTTTTACTGTATTGTCCCATTCGTAGTTCTGTTCGGGAATAATATTATACCTTGCTTATTTCTATTCTTCCTTCTCTCATAAAAATATAAACTAAAGGATTGTTGTAGTTCATAAATTTACGACTGAGTGAATAGTGCTAAGGCTACCTTGCTACGAACCATGGCATAAATTAATTTGCCTCAAAACAGGACCACGCCTAAGTACGCAATTTAATATGGTTTGGCAGCCCAAGTTCTTCTATTCCTATAGCAACTATTCCCACCCAACCACCGCTGGTTATTCTCCTACATCACTTACCTTCGAAATGACGTCAAAAAGTCCGTAGAGGTGTCTTGTGGATATACAACAGGCAAAACACAATATTTACCCTTAATTGTTAATGTCCTGCCGACTTAATCTTTGCGGTCCTGCTTCAAGGGTACGTTTGACTCACAATCAGCCAATCACAAAGCAGATAAAATTAGATAGACCCTCGACTTCCCTTGGGGTGGAAAAAATATATAGAAAATATATACATGATATATATATATATAATATATATATATATATCTATATATATATATATATATATATATATATATATATATATATACATACACACAGAAAAAACACTAGGAAATAAGAAACTTAGTCCGAACGTTTTCGTCTATTTAAGACATTATGATTATCAAGGAATAGACACACACACACACACACTTCAACGAACGGACGGTTTAGAAGACGTTCTGAAGAAAATTGAAGTTTCGTGGATCCCAACGCAAAGAGAAGTGCCTATTGTATTTACAGGGTGGGGGAAATTGCTCGTGGGGTAGTGGGAAAGTAGGGAAAGAGGAGAAGGGGAGGGATTGCTGAGGGAAATGGAAGGAAATGAGGAAGGAGAGGACTTAGCCCAGGCAGACAGGCGAAAGGTAAACAAACGGCCCCCCGACCAGTTGAGCGACGATGAAATGTCTAATAAAAATGTAAAGATTAGAAGTATAGATAAGAGCAATACAGTAGAAAGTGATGAGAATATTTTCCAGGGATTTAAAGAGGGTGGGGGGGACACAACCCCCCCCCCCGACTGACAAGACTAGAAGAGAAGGTCGATAAGATGATCGAGGACTTGGAGCGTAGGTTCGGTCATGTTAACAACATTGTACGGAGGGTTGAAAAATTGGAAGAACTAGAGAAGGCGAACAAAAACTTAACTAAGGAAATTGAAGAATTAAAAAAACAGTTAAAAGAAGTAAAAGAAGAGAATAAAGTCTTAAAGGAGAATAATAAGGAGAACAAGGAGGGTTGGAAAAAATCCAAGAAAATAGCAAAGTTGCATTCACTGACATAATCAGACAGCAAATGAATGAACAAACTGAAAACTCAGTTATTAAAGTGATGAGACAGAAGGAGAATATAGTAAGAGACTTAGCAGACAGAAAGAAATGTATAATTATATTAGGAATGGAAGAGAAACATAACCCAGATAGAACCACAAGAATCAATGAGGAAAATGAAAAAGTAAGCAGTTTACTAGAATTAGTTCAGGAAGATGAACCAGAAATTATGAAACAAATCGAAGAGAAATTCAGGGTCGGGAAATATAGTACAGACAAGACCAGACCAATTAAGATTAAATTCAGGTCACAAACTACGGCTGAGAATATCTTATCCAAAACAGGGAAACTAGCAACAAGTGAACAATATAAAAAGGTATGGATAAAAAGGGAAATGAATAAAGAGGAAAGAGAGGAAGAAAAACAGAAAAGACTTGAAGCTAAGGAAAAAACGAGAACAAAACGGAGTCAGAAAAAGAGAGATTCTATTGGAGAGTAGCGAATATGAAACTAAAGAAAGTCGACATACAAGAGAAAAACAAAAGGGAAACAGAGAACACAATGGAAGTGACAGAAAACTAAGAGTGTCTTACACAAATATAGATGGATTAATAACAGGATTGAATGAGCTGAATGATTATTTGAAGGAAAAAGAACCAGACATAATGGGAATTGTAGAAACAAAATTAAAAGGTCCACTACCACCCAACAGTGTAGGACATGATGCATATAATTATTGGATTAGAAACAGAGTGAAAAAGGAAGGGGGTGGAGTTATGTTCCTGACTAAGAAGGATATAAACGTGAAGTGTGTCACATATGGAAAGAATACAGTAGAGATGATAATGATGGAAGTAGAAGACAGAGATAAGAAGAGCAGAAAGTTTGTGATAAATTATGTACCCCCGAAAACAGCCTCATGGGAAGAGAGTGAACATAAAAGTATGTTAGAGGACACAAAGATAACATTAAACAAGATAATGGAAGAGGGAGGAAAAATAGTTATGATGGGCGACTTTAATTGCAAAGAAATCTGCTGGGAAGAAATGACAGTAAAGGGTGGAGACGGCTCATGGGGAAACGCTCTACTTGAGATGGTTATTGACCATACAATGACACAATGGATACAGGAGAACACTAGGTATAGAAATAAAAGAAGAGCCATCGAGACTAGACCTAATAATTACATCCGAAACTAGAATAGTGGACAAAATTGAATTTAAAACACCAATAAGTGAAAGTGACCACATATTGATTGAACTGGAACTTAATGAAGAAAAATATATCAAAAGAAATGAACAATATAGAAAAGGAAGAATGATGTATGAAAAAACAAACTTTGATAAAATAAGAGAATTCTTTCAAAAAGAAAACTGGGAAGAAATATACAAAGAAGAAACAACAGTAGAAGAGAAATGGAATATTTTGACAAAAATTTACAAAAAAGGAGTGGAAAAGTATGTCCCAAGACAAAAACAAGAAAAAGAATATGTAAAATGCTGGTACAACAAAAGTTGTAGGGAGTTAAAAGACAAAAGAGACAAAGCCTGGACCAGATGGAAAAAAGACAAAAGACCTGAAAAATGGAAAATATATACCTGTTATAGAAATGAATATGTACAAACGTGCAGAGAGGAAAAGAGAAAATATGAAAAAGATATCATAGAAAAGTGTAAAGATCAACCAAAACTATTCTACAGATTTGTAAACAATAAACTGAAAAACAAACAGGACTTGGAGAAATTAAGACAAGAGGGAGTTGAATACACTGAGGAAATGGAAATGGCGGAAATTATGAACAAACATTTTAAATCAGTGTTTACAAGGGAGAACATACAACCTGAAGAGAACGAATGGAAAGAGAAAGTCCCCCCTATGAAAGAAATAAAAGTAACAAAGAATGAAATATTAACACACTTG
>NC_134788.1:68210377-68227877 GCF_046742065.1 Oratosquilla oratoria | reverse complement strand
TCCTCTTTTCCTTCTTTTAAATGTCTTTTTAATTCTTCTATTTCATTAGTTAAATTTTTGTTCGCCTTCTCTAGTTCTTCCAATTTTTCAACTCTCTGCACAATTTTGGCTACGTAACCGAACCTGTTTTCCCAGTGTTCGGTCATATTTTCAAGTTTCTCCTCTAGTCTTGCCAATCGGGGGACGCTGATATCCCCCCCACCCTCTTTAAATCCCTGGAAACTACTATCATCACCTTCCACTGTGCTGCTCTTATCTATACTTCTAATCTTTACATTTTTTGTTGATCTGTCGTCACCAAAATCATTATTGTCGGTCCGCCTCTTGTTTACAAGACGCCTGGCCTCCTGGACCATGTCCCTCTCTTCCTCATTTCCCTCCATTTCCCTCAATAATCCCTTCCCTTCTCCTTCCCTATCACTCCCCCACTACACCACGAGCACTCCCCTTCCCTATAAATACAATAAGGCACTTCCTGGACGTTGAGATCCACGTAGATTTTCCTTTTCTTCGGTGCACCAATTCTCGCCGTCCATTCGACGAAAGTGTGTGTGTGTGTGTGTGTGTGTGTGTCTATCGGCGAGTACCATAAAATTCAATATTAGGACTTATCTTACTTGTCTTTTTTCAATGCTAGGAATATGGAAGATTGAGTAACGCTGATTGACCAAAGTAGCCCAATGTAGCAAACTAATAACAACATTTAGACATACAAACGTTCTAAATGAAATGATAGATAGCGTAATAAGAATATAAGTGATAACCACAAAACGAGAAGATAGTGTTTATGTATTCGAGGAAAGACTATGCATCTGTGGCCAATTTATTGAATGTAATGAGTTAGTGAATTTGATAGTTATAAAAATAAACTTGGTGAATGCTATCTGAATTATGTTTGTGTGTGCAACAAGTTACTTTGAAATTGTACCTGTATATACAGTATAGGAATGATAAGCTTAAGACATATGACAAATATAGAATAAACGAGTTAGTGAAGCTGATACTTATAAAAGTAAAGTTGATGAATGCTATGTAAATTATGTTTGTGCGCCCAATAAGTTACTTTGAAATTGTAGCTATACATACAGTATACAAATGATAAGCTTAAAATATATAACAAATATAGAATAGACGAGTATGTGTACATGTTAACATATGCATATATCTGGGACTGGAAATCCTATAAGCTCTCAAGAAAAGGCCGGAGGCAACGCTGTTCTTGACTTTGTCGGGATGGTTGCTAAAAAAGTGAAGATAACTACCTGAATGGGTGGGTTTTCTATAGACTGTAAAAAATAATTCTCCTTCAATCCTTCTAATTAAAATGTCTAGGAAAGGGATCTGATAACATTCTTCCCATTCTGTCTTGAATTTGATGTTTGGGGATAAATGGTTCAACTTGTCCAGAAATACCCCGAACGCACCCCACCTATCATCCCATGCTGAGAAAATGTCATCCACGTAACGGAACCAAATCATCTCAGGTGGTTTGATGGCGGGTAACAGAGTGCACTCGAAGTACTCCATGTACAAGTTGGCCAAACAGGAGATAAATTAGAACCTATGCTGCAACCGAATTTCTGTCTAAAAAACTGGTCCTGGAAAGAAAACACATTGCAGGAAACACAAAGGCGAACCAGATCAATGATTTTGTTGACTGGAAGGGGGAAATTGTCCTGGAACGGTTGCAATCTGGTTTCTAAAAAGGAAAGAACATCATCAACGTTAATGTTAGTGAAGAGAGAAGTTATATCAAGACTGAGTAACTTGGCATCCTGTATGTTAACATCCTTATTTTTTTTTTTTTCTCAGCATGGGATGATAGGTGGGGTGCGTTCGGGGTATTTCTGGACAAGTTGAACCATTTATCCCCAAACATCAAATTCAAGACAGAAGGGGAAGAATGTCATCAGATCCCTTTCCTAGACATTTCAATTAGAAGGATTGAAGGAGAATTATTTTTTACAGTCTATAGAAAACCCACCCATTCAGGTAGTTATCTTCACTGTTTTAGCAACCATCCCGACAAAGTCAAGAAGAGCGATATGCATATATACACAAAGTTGATAAATCCTATATAGATCATGTTTATGCATCCAATAAGTTGTTTTAGAATTGTAGCTTTACATACAATATAGAGTTGATGAGCTTAACAAATGTATAATATATGTGTATATGCCAAGTTATATTTATATATGGGTGATACGTGGCAGGCAGGCAGGCAGGAGATTGTTTTTCAGTCATGTGTGTGCAAGTTATGACAGCTAAGAGGAGAGGGGAAGAAGTAAATCTCCAAGATTGATTGACTGACTGGGAAGTTAAAATGAAGAGAAAAGATAAAACGCTGAAGAAAAATAAAAAAGTGATAGTTGGTGCAGCCGCGATCAGAAAGTAGAGAAATGGAAGGAAAATAATGATTACACGTAGATAAGTTGCATATGTATGCAATTGGTGATACAAGATGATTTGCGAGTCCTGAGAAGGAGAGATACAGCCAGAGACAAAGAAAACATGGCAGAATTCTTCGTTGATCAAAAAGGAGGAAAAGAACTTTCATATGAAGGTTTTCTTCACACCAAAAACAAATGTGTTAAAGAAAAAATATACTGGTGCTGTAAGGACCGTGCCTGTTCAGGAAAAGTTGTAACTTGTTGATGATGTGATAGTAACCACAAAAACTCCCAATATAGATCAAATACTGCAAGGGTCGAGGTCCAGCAATCGATGTCCAGAGTTAGACACATCGCCAAAGAAACTTTGGAAGGGACATCGCGGATAATATGCCAAGAACTTTCCAGCCATCTTCCAGAAGAGGTTCGTGGATATCTTCTGGAAGAGTTGAGCATCAAAAGAATGATTCAGAGGCAGTGTCGTAAAAACCTGCTGGACTTACCTCGTAGCGTTACAGACCTTACCCTACCCTGCCAAAATGCAAATTAGGAAATTTTCTTAAATGAAGAAACAGAGATGGAAGAGAAAAGTAAAAGGAATTTTATATTGAGGGAATAGACAAATACGTACCAAAGCAAAAGCAAGAAAGGGTGTACATTAAGTCCTGGTACAACAAAAAATGCAGTGAAGCTAAAGATAGAAGAGACAAAGCTTGGAAAAGACGGAAAAAAACGAGTGACTGGCAAATATATATCAAACTAAGAAATTAAGACGTAAAGACACGCAGGGAAGTAAAGAGAAACCATGAAAAATATATAATAAAAGACTGCAAGGACCAACCTAAACTATTTTACAGGTATGTAAAGGGTAAGCTAAAATATAAACAAGAAATAGTAAAACTGCGCCAAGGGAATAATGAATATATAGATGTAGAAATTGCTCAACTTATGAACAAACATTTTAAATCTATATTCACAATAGAGGATATACAAAATTGTGAGGAAATACAGAAGGAACCCCCCCCATGAAAGAAATAACTGACACAGAAGAAAGTTAGAGTCCAAATGAAAAACCTTGACGTCAGAAAATCGCACGGTCCGAATGGATTTTCAAATTAGGTATTTAAAGAATGTATAAGTGAACTAACGGACAAAATATATAAGATAATTGATTACTCAAAGAAGGAAAGGTACCACAGGATTGGAAAAATGTAAGTATTGTACCAATATATAAAGAAAGGGACAAGGAAAATCCAACTAACTATAGACTAGTCTCTCTTACAAGCACAATAGCAAAAACATGTGGAAAGTTATCAAAAGTAGATGGATTAAATATCTGGAAGAAAATAATATACTGAATCCAACACAATTTGGATTTAGACGTGGAAGATCATGTGCCACTAACTTGATTAGTTTTTACTCGAGACTAATAGAAATATTGCAAGAAACGGACGGGTGGACGGTTTGTGCTTTCCTAGATCTACAAAAAGCATTTGATAAAGTACCACACAAAAAGCTATTAAGAAAAATTGAATCAGTAGGTGGTGTTCAAGGAAAGTTATTGGAATGGAATATTTCTTGACCGGGAGAAAAATGAGGGCTGTACTTAGAGACGTATACTCGACCTGGGAAGTAATGATAAGTGGAGTCCCACAAGGCTCGGTATTGGCCCCGATTATGTTTGCCATATACATAAATGACATGGATGAAGGTGTGGAATATTATATAAACTTCTTTGCAGGTGATGCAAAACTACTAAAGAAAGTTAAGTACAGAGGAAGACTGTGAGTCACTATAGAAAGACCTGGATAAAGTCTGGGAATGGAGTCAAAAGTGGGAAGTGAACTTCAACATCAAGAAATGTAGTATGAAAAAAAAAATAGAATAGCATGGCGACATAAATTTGGTATTAAGAAATTAAAAAAAAGTTAGTTCGGAAAGGGACCTAGGAGTAATTATCAGCAAAGACATATCACCAGACAAGCATATAAAAATAGTCGGAGAAACCTTCAATTTGCTAAGATCAATGAAAGTGACTCTTGATTACTTGGATCGGGAAATGGCAAAATATTAGTTATACTGATAAGACCAAAATTGGAGTATGCTGTGACACTGTGGACACCCAGTACTAAAAAGAATATAAAGAAATTAGAAAGAATACAAAATAACGACAAAGATGGCACCAACATTCTTCAAATTAACACACGAACAAAAATTGGAACTCCCCCCCCCCCTAGGCCCAGTACTTTGAAGTAGTGGGGGGGCTTAAGTATTGCAATGATGGGCTGAGCTGTACCAGCCAGGTCCTACCATGCTGGAGAGGTCAGCCCTGAGCTTTCAGACAAAAACTGGCCAACCATGACCAAGTTCCTTCGCGGACATTTACCACATCAACCCCTCATTCATAATCACTTTAAAGAAAGCCCTGTGGCGATGGCTAGTGACGATGGGGACAGGATAAGGTGATCTCTGGGAGCCTCTAGTCACGAACTACACATAGGCGATGTGGGTAAGAAAAGTCGCTCTTGTGTTGGGATTGAAGCAACAACACAGTTCGGTACCTACCCACATGACTGAGCAGCCCTGTTCAGGATCCACTCTGCTCACCCCACATGGGGAGGGGGCTAGAAAAGGTGCTCTAAAAATAACTTGCCTCGTTTCTACTTGACTAGGGAACCGCCCCCAGTAAGGTCACCCTCATTGCGGTCAAGACAAACCCATAAATAATAACGACCCTGGCTCGAACTCGGAACCGGACCAACTCCCTGCAACCCCAGTTTCTTCCGATAACGACTCCAGCCCACCTAAGGACCATTCTTCTGAACACTCTCAACAGAAATCACCGGGACACCAGGATGATAATATCACTGGTGGTAATCCAAAGAGCAGAGTACTTTTCTGCTCAAATATTTGCTTGACTTTTGATTATGAAGAGGTTTATCTCTTAAGCAAGAAATATGGAAGAGTGGAACGAATCAGAGTGAAACTTTCAAATGATGGTAGTTCATATGACTGCTACATAGTATTTGATGAAAATAAATCTAAACTTGAATCATTGAATGGATTAAATAACCACCGTGTGAATGATTCCATGATCAAAGCTCGCCTACTTAATATAGACAACTTGAAAAATGAGAAATACGACTTTATTCCAAAAGAAGAAGAAACAGTTCAAAGCATGCCCCCTAGAAAGCCTCCTGCCATTCTCTGGTACGTTGCAACATACAGAGAGAACAGGGAGAACTTCTTGAGAGCCTCAGAATGTATTGAAAATAAAATAGGTACCGTCCCTTATGAAAACCTAAAGAAATATGGCAGGAGTATCCTGATAAAAGCAGGTAATGATACCCAAGCCAAGTTTCTATCAAACTTCAGGCCCACCAATCATGACAACATAAAGCAAATAACACCCCATATGAGCTTCAATACCTGCAAGGGCATTCTTTTCTCTGAAGACCTATATGATTTCTCCGAAGTAGAAATTTTGAAAATGTGCCCTGAGAATGTACGTGAAATAAAAAAAGCTAAGAGGAAATAATAGCTCCATCCTCTTATCTTTCTCTACCACAGTCCTCCCTGATGTAATAGTCATCAAACACTCAAGATTCAGACTCAAGAAATATAAGCAACGCCCAACTCAATGTTACAACTGCTTAGAATATGGTCATATCATCTCAAAATGTAACAATAACAAAAAATGTGGGAAATGTTCTGAAGAGCAAAGGGAAGACAGTATCTGTATAAACGTTCCATACTGCCTCCATTGCTCTGGTAATCACTCCCCTAGATCTAAAGAATGCTCACGTTTTAAATTTGAACAAGACATCCTCGAAATAGCCAATTCTGAACATATCAGTATTGGCAATGCAAAGCGAAAACTAATGGGAACCAATAGAAACCCCAACTCAACCTATGCTGACATAGTAAAGAAAATGACAATAAAATTAGATAATAACTCATCAAATCCTAACACTGTTGCACACAAGGATGTTCTAACTGGAATTCCCAAAACCCAGACTCCAATACCTAACACTAGTGCTGCAGCAAACCCTATTAATAGTGTGGACCATGATAGTATTTTGCCTGATCCTAATAACCATTCAAAAATTAAAAAGGCTAGCTCCCAAAACAATCCTCGAACTACCAGCAACCTATCTGCTAAGCAAAAAACTCAGAATGTGCCACCTAATAGTAGATCTGTTGATGAAAAAGAAAAGGATCTGAAACTAGAAACAAAATCTAAAATAATAACAATAAAAAATAAACAAACCGACAGGGCTGAAGACTCAGATGGATTCATAGAACCCCCTGTCAAAAAGAGAGCAAAAAACAAAGAGAACACAACAAACTCTGATAGTGATACCTCCAATATATTTGACTCGCTCATGGAAACAGATAATACTACATCTGAAGATATTACTTCCATACCGCTTCCCCAAACTACTGGCAAGGTGGAAACTGCGGAGAATGTCTCTTCAGACTGCCAAGGGAAGTCTACCAATTCCCGTACATCCCCGAAAAATCTTCTTGAGAACCTTCCCCTATCAAGTACTCATGAAAGGCTGAAAGAATCTCAACCTTCCAAGATAAAAAGACTACAGAAAAACTTCAATCCCCAACATACTACTCCCTCTAAGGGAAGTATGTCTGTCAGAGGGAAAATATAACCTATTCCAAATTCAAAGATATCCTACAGTGGAACTGCAAAGGAATAAGAGCCAGATCTGAACAGCTAAAGATCATACTACATTATTTTAATCCAGGAATTATTTGTTTACAGGAGACAAAGATAGGCAGTGGCCCGTATAATCCTGGATTAGACTACTCTATATACCATTCGCCTCCTCCATGGTGGAGCAGCAATAATAATTCATGAATCAATACAACACACAGTCTTAAATCTTGTGACATCTCTGCAAGCTGTGGCTGTTGAAACTACACTAGATAAAAATATTACTATATGCTCTCTTTATCTTCCACCTAAATGTGGCTTCAAAGAACATGACATACAAGACTTAACTAACCAGATCCCAAGCCCATTTTTATTACTTGGTGACTTCAACTCCCATAACCCTCTCTCGGGAGGTAGCATATGAAATGCTGAGGGGAAATTAATTGAGAAGTTTATTGACAATAATCCTATCACCTTGTATAATGATGGATCTATGACTTACCATAACACTCACAATAATACAACCAGTGCCATTGATCTAAGTATATGTTCATCCTCTATCCATCTCGATTTTATATGGTCTGTCAATGAATATCTTAATGGAAGTGACTACTTCCCCATCCATCTTAGATATGTCAAAAATACCCCAACAGAATGTCCCCCTAAATGGAAGGTTCAGGAAGCTGACTGGAATAAGTATAAAAATCATTTCATTTTAGATCAAGATTTTGAAACTTTTGACAGTCATATAGAAGCATATAAATTTTTCACTGAAGTAATCTTAAAAAGTGCTGAGATTGCTATTCCAAAAACTAAAGGAGAACCCAGTAGACCTACAGTTCCATGGTGGAACAAAACCTGTGGAGTACTGAGAAAGATAACCCGAAAATGTTACCGACAATACAAAAATAGCGGTTCAACACAGAGCAAGATTATATATAAACGTGCTCTTGCTAAGCAGCGCAAACACTTCAAGAAATCAAAGCGAGAATCATGGCTTCACTACATAAATGGGATTCTCTAAAACCCCTTTGAGCATAGTGTGGAGAAAAGTGCGAAAACTTAGTAGCAAGTTCGTTCCCTCTTTTTTACCTACGCTCAAAATAAATAACGCACTCATTACAGATCCATATGACGTTTCAGAAAATTTAGGTGAATACTCCAAAATTTCTAGTACAGAAAATCAATCACCCGAATCTCAGAAAATTCAAAATGCTCAGATTTCTCTGGATCTCAACTCAAATAGCAAAGAAATCTATAACGTAAAATTCTCCCTACAAGTATTTAAAGAAGCTCTTTCTGCCACAAAAACTACAGCCCCTGGTGAAGACACAATATTATACGAAATGAGCAAGAATCTCCCAGAAGATGCTAAGACCTTTCTTTTAAAAATCATTAACAGAACCTGGGAGACAGGTATATTACCTAAAAGCTGGAAAACTGCCATTAAAATACCTATCAAAAAGCCCAATAAGAATCCTTTTGATCCATCTAGCTACAGGCCCATAGCCTTAACCAATTGTGTCTGCAAGTTAATGGAAAAGATGATAAATACCAGACTTGTTTGGTACTTAGAATCTGAACACAAACTTTCACCCTACCAGTTCGGTTTCCGTAAGAACAGATCCACGCTGGACCCACTGCTGAGACTATCCAACCAAATCCAACAAGGATTCTCAAAACAGTGTCAAACGATAGGTGTTTTCTTTGATCTCGAGAAAGCCTATGACACAACTTGGAGATTTGGAATTATCCAACAACTAAATGAAATAGGCATCCGAGGTAATATGCTGAGATTCATTAACTCATTTTTATCTGATAGATTATTAAAGGTTAGAGTTGGCAATAGTCTCTCGAAACCATTTATTCAGAAGGAGGGTGTCCCCCAAGGAAGTGTCTTGAGTGTCACTTGTTTTGCTGTGGCCATAAATAATATCTTAGAAGAAATTGCACCACCTGTAAAGAGCTCCCTTTTTGTGGATGACCTGGCAATTTATTGTACAAGCTATGATGCCATTTCAGCCTGCAAGCATTTACAAAATTCAATTAATCCTGTTAGTAGATGGGCTGACTCATGGGGCTTTAAAATCTCAACCATAGAAACCACTGCTGTACGTTTTACTCGACGTAGACGAAGAGAAGTAATTCCAACCTTAAATCTAAATGGAACCATTTTACCATATGAAGAAGAGGTAAAATTTCTTGGCATGATTTTTGACTCAAAATTGACTTGGACCAGCCATATTGATACCCTGAAGACAAAAGCCAGGAAATCCTTGAACATCTTGAAAGTTGTACACTCATGCCTCGATTTAACGGACTAAAAGGGGGGAACAAAGGTCCGATATACCCGATTGTCCGAAGTTTCCGATACTACTGTATTTCAACGATTACGTTACGAAAAAATGAGGAATGAATACAGTACAGTACTTTTACTTAAGGACACTATCCAATCTGTTAGTGTAAATACCTGGGATCTGGCCCAAAATTTTCACCCCAAGAGTACAAAGTCCAAAATTTTCATCAACCGAATACTTCAGCGAATATTGGGTGAGTTGTTCCTTTTGTTTATGAATATCAGACACTTTACTCCATATTCATCACACACCTGCTTCACCGACACTCCACTTTCCAACTTTTTAATCAACTGAAGCTTCTGTGATACTGTTAAATTGACTCTTCCTCTTTTCTACAGGATGTACAGGTGCCATGGTTAAAAAAACTGTTGAATTATTTCACAAACAACACACAAAACAGGGCCAAAAAGGTCGAAAAACACGGACCAAACAGCTCCACGTGTTCCGGCACAGTTGTAAACAAAGCGACCATAGGTCATCTGGCGGTCAACTGCGGAAACATCGGACCGCGTCCGGTCGCTCCGGACGATCCGGAAGCTACAGATTTTGTCCGTTGCATCCGAAATCCGTTAAAGCGAGGTCCGTTAAATCGAGGTATGAGTGTATCTAGCTTTAGTTGGGGAGCAGATAAAAGATCACTGCTAATGTTATACAATACTCTTTGCCGATCCAAAATTGATTACGGTTGTCAAATTTATTCCTCCGCCTGCAAAACTAGACTGAAGGAACTTGACACAGTTCATAATATGGGCCTTAGAATATGCTCAGGGGCATTTAGAACATCACCAGTAGAAAGCATTTATGTAGATTCTGGTGAACTGCCACTTGACCTTCGTAGAGAGGAACTAGGACTAAGACTTTTATTTAAGATCAAGACAGACCGTAGAAACCCTGCCTTTGATATTATAAAAAATGTAAATGGTGATGATTTTAAAGGGTCTAGATCTTCAAAACCCCTTCAAGTCAGAATGAATGAACAAGTAGAAGATATATCTATCAAGACCCAGAACGTTTTTCAAGTGGGCCATCCACATATTCCCCCTTGGATTACCCCTGAAGTATCAAAAGGAAAACTCCCATTGAGCAGGTGAAGTCTATATTTTTAGAACATGATAAAATACATGAAGAACACACAAAGATTTACACTGATGGATCCAAATCGAATAATGGAGTTGGATATGCTGTCATCCATGATGACACATTATACTTATCTAAACTTCCTGATTCGGCCTCCATATTTACTGCAGAAATAACAGCAATTAATCATGCTTTAAAAGTAATACATGAAACCAAAGGAGATGCATTTGTAATTTATTGTGACTCAAAGAGTGTATTGGACAGTATTAGCTGTTTTAATAGCTTTCACCCTTTAATACAAAATGCTCAGGAGTGGCTATTTCATATTTCCTGCCGACACAAAGAGGTTCATTTCTGCTGGGTTCCATCACACGTGGGAATCCACGGCAATGAACTAGCCAACAAGGAAGCAAAGGAAGCTGCACAATGTAACAACATGCCAAATACCAAGATACCACATTCTTACACGAAAAGAATAATGAAATCCCATATTTTAAACAAATGGCAAGAGCAATGGTCTTCCCCAGTTTTAGCTAATAATAACAAATATAAAAATATTAGAAAGTCCATAAATCCATGGATTTCTGATTTTAACTTGAACCGCAGAAAACAGGATATTCTAACCAGATTAAGGATTGGACACACCCGCCTAACCCATAAATTCATCCTGGATAGCGGCGGTGCACCTGAGTGTGCTCATTGTGGCACTTTGATGTCAGTTGAGCACATTCTGGTGCACTGCCCAAAGTTTTTAAATATAAAGACGAAGTACAATCTTCACTCAAAATCTCTCAAAGAGATTTTGGGTGAAGAAGCTGAAATTGATCAACTTTTTGGATTTTTAAAAGAAACAAATCTTTTTAATGAAATTTAGATCTCTATCAAAACAATTTAATTTACTTCTACTTTTTATCTATTTATTTTTTAACCAATTTTAATGATTTTATATTTGATCAAATTTTAATCTTTTACCCACTCCTCACCAATCAGTCATGACGGCGCTGAATGACCTCCTCGGTCCCAGTGCCTGGTCACTGGCCTAAATATCATACCATACCACACACACACACACACACACACACACACACACACACACACACACACACACACACACACACACACACACACACACACACACACACACACACACACACACACACACACACACACACACACACACACACACACACACACACAATCTAAAAACAAAAGTGCCGGTAGCGAGTCCTAAACATGTCTGCATATCACCAAGCTCGCCCGACGCTTTATTCAGACAGCGCGCGCGCGCGTGTGTGTGTGTGTGTGTGTGTGTGTATGTGTGCACGCCGCGTTTACGATTATTACAACTAATGTTGCAGTACATTACTGTTATTATACTCCTATTTGTATCCTACCACCACTTTGATACTACTACAATTACTATTAATACTATTACTTCTGCTACTACTGTTGTTGGCACTACTGCTACTACTACTACTATACACCTGTTATTCTTTATCATAATATCAATCTGTGTCATGAGCTAGTTTCTACCCGAGAGTGATCCCTCCCTCCGTAAGACCAAGGAAGTTGGGCGCAGAAGATTTTGGATTAATAAGGGCTCGTAAAGGAGCGTCCCTCCAGGGGCTAAGTCGCCGATGAAGAGCGTCCTCAGGAGAAGAATGGCCTGGGCAGCCATGAAGGGACAGGCGCACCCCGAGTTTGACTTCGAGGGCAAGAGTCGAAGTCCCTCTCTACGAAGACTTGGCTTGGGCAACCATGTAAGGGACCGACGCTCCCCGTGACTGACTCTAAGGACGAATGGGATTTTTCTTATTTGGGCTGAAATTGAATGGGCTAATGCTTAAGTGACAAGGGCATTGAAAAGATATTCTGGGCTTGGATAAACGCTTTAAGGGCTTATTAAATGGGCTTCGTTACAAAAAAGATATTGAAATGTCTTCTTATGGGCACCAAGAAAGAAATATGCTATTATACAAATGGGCTAACGGGCATGGAAAATAGCCTCTTGTGCTATGAAGAGAAAAATTGGGCTCTTGAAATATGGTTGGGATTATTGAACGGGCTTTGTAAAATTTGCTCATCACTACTTGGGCTAAAAGGAATTGTTGCGGGCCAGGAAGAGCCTTGTCAATAGTTCATCGGAAATGATTTGGGCTTCATTGGCCTAAGTTCCCTCAGCTGAATAAAATAATTTGTGTTTACATTCAAAAATAAAAAACCTTGAGTGACATTCGTCCAGTGAGTTCGTTTAGCAAATCTTTTTGACTTATGTAAGCTTCTTAGTTGTTTAGAATAATTTGGTGTGAGCCAAAAAATAAACACATAAAAACGAGACACTAGATTGATTTTTCAGAAGTGAGGCTTACAGTCTACAGTCGTCATGTTATTTTATCAATAACCTTGGCACCCACCCATCCACCGTCACTTCGGCAGCGAGGTGATTAATACCGTGACTTGGCACATGAAGCCAACAAATCTCAGTGGCCCCCAACTGAGATGTCATTCTTGCTGACGCCAGACGATTTTATTAAGCTATAAGAAATGAAGTAGGAGAATATTTTACTTGTGAGACTTCATTCTGTTTGACAAATTTAATGCATTGGATTTCGTCAGTTTGAAATATATGCTTACGTATATGAATTACAAAGGGTGTAAAACTATTTCCAAATTTTTCTTATGGAAAAAATGCCTAATTCACGAAGTCTCCTTGAAGTGCTCCAACAATCTCGAAGTACCTAGAGACTTTTTTCAGTGACCAAAGGTCTTGGAAAAAAACGAGCCATTATCGGCTGAGAAGAAACCTGCACAGCGAAGCTATAGCGGTAATCCCCTACCACACTCCTGGCCAAATGGCCACTTCCAGAAGGGAGTGTGTGGTTGGACATTCCGCATAAATCATCGGAAATTTAACATTCCCGGCTCTGTGCAGGTGGCGCAAGCGTCTACAACCCCACCTCCCCCTCCCTATCCCCTCCCTTCTTACTCGGCTGCACGGATTGAGCCGTCACTTAGCATCGCGGAACCAGACGAGTCGGTCACTCCACAACCCACCTTCTTTTCATGCCGGTAAGTCTGGTTCCTGCTCGTGCTCTTGTGTTCTCGTAGGGAGCTCTACCTGTTCTCCTGCAGTTTTTCCCCTTCGGTGTTGTGTCCAGACACCTTTGGGACACCCCTTCTATGATTATCATTATTCTATTTTCAGACCAAACGCTTGTGTGTGGAATCCGGCTGCACAGCCAGGATCTCGTCAGACGGCCACCACGACCTCTGCTCCCGCCATGCCCCTTGTTTCTCACAAGCTGGCTTTAACCCCCCTAGCCTGCGTTGTGTGCAAAGCGCGGGTTGAGGAGATTCGTGCTGCTCCTCCCAAAACCCGTTCCAAGCTAGCCGCCCTCGAACTCCTTCGGGAGGCATGGCGCAGAGCTCGGAAATTGAAATCCGCTGACGACCCCCCCCCCCTGGTGTGGGCGGATCCGGCGTTAGGCGTGGAATTGGGCCTCGTTCGCCCTCGCCATCCGTCTCCCTATGTCTCCGAGACTTCCGTTGGTGGACAACCTGGGCCTCTCGGAGTACAAGGGGACGAGTCTGATGTTGCGGAGTATGGTGTCCCCGAGCGTCCTCAGGCCTCTCGGCAGCCCCATACATCCGACCATCAAGGGTCCTTAAAACCCTTACGGCTTGCTTTGTCAAGCACCCCCACGAACTCGTCTTCTTCCCTAGTTCACTCACGTGAACCCGGCAGGAAATCTCGCTCGAAAAAGAGGTCTGCCTCACCGAGGTCCAGGACGCTCAGCTTGTCCCCACCCTCCACAGCCTCTCCCCCCAACTCACCCTCCCTTCCTCTCCTTTTCCTCGCCGTAAATCCCACAAGGGCAGGGAGCCGGGGGACGAAACGAGGGGAGAGGGAACTCTGGCTGCCCAAGTGGCTGCCCTCCTTCCGTCCGATAGGCCCCGTCCTTGAATCGGCCCTATCACTTTATCCGGCCTTTCAGGCCGCGCAAATCATAACGCACCCCTCTCCAGAGCAACCTCCTATTGAACCTACGGCTCTAGCCCCCCCTCCCACTCTCCCTCCTGGTCCTTCCCTCCGTGCCGGCGACAGGTATAGGACTAGAAGGCCCCTCTCAGGAGGAACCCCCCAATCAGACGTCCGTCGGGTTGGACGGGGTGGAGGACCACTACAGTTCTTCTTTACCTTATCCTCCTACCATGACGGACTCTTTTGAGTTCCGCCCCTTCTCATGGTGTGACCTTTCCCGGTCCTGGGAGTACTCGTTTGGAGAAGATCACAAGCTAGTGGCCTGGTCTCCCGACTACTCGCTACCGGAGGGCTGGAGGAGGAGAGATGACGTTATCCTAAAGTGGGCCAACGACGCGGAGGGGGCTAAGGTTCTATATAAGATTCGACCCCTCTCCGCCCCGGCCTCCACGCCCTCCAGGATTTCCACCTCTAACACTCTGGACGCATTAGGTGCTCTCCTGGAGAACCCTCGTTTAAACCTTGATGGGCATATGTTTGTCGACAGGTCGGGGGACTCACCGGCGGTAGCACTCTCCCCAAACGCCTGGTTCCCGCAGGAGAAAGGGGAGAAGGCCTTAGACATCCCTGCTCTCTTCGAGCGGGCCCAAGACCAACCCAAGACGGTTCCTCCTCGACGGCATATCCCTTCATCATTCCCCGTCGTCCTGCCACCACCCTTCGCGCCGGAGGGCCTGCGCGATTGCTTATGGCACTCGGGCAGGGACCCCGCCCTCCCCCATCAACTTAGTGAACCGGAGGCTAAGTTGCTGACGACGGAGGCCTCGACCAGACAAGACCTTGCCTCTACCATCTCGACCGTCACGGCAATCGCGATGATGAGGAACTGGCTGACGACGCTCGCCACGAGCGGGAGCGGGAAGAATTGAGGTGAGTGGGATATTTCAATCTATACAGAGGGTCCAGACCTGTCCTGGCGAGAGACGCTCAGGTAGCGTCTTCACCCAGGACGGAGCCTCTTGACTAGCGCCCGAGGACGAGGTCGTTCGGAAACGACCTCGGCTTCGCATATGTAATACGTTCTACAATTGAGCGATGTGACTTTATTACACCCTCCGGGGATCGGGATCCTTCTCTCCCTACTAATTTGATTCGCGTGTTTTCTGTATGCAGAGACACCCTGGCGGCACTCTCTACCGTGGCAGAGGGTACAGCCAACATGGCGTCATCAGCCCTACCCCCAGCAGCGAGGGCCTTCACCGCGGCTCGTCTGGCAGCTCGTCAGTCTGCAGCGCGGTCGGCCCCGGAGATAGCTCGCCGGGGCGTGGTGAGAGCAGCTCCCCTTTCCCGTGGTCTGTTCGACCAGGAAGCGACAGACCGCGTCTTCGCTACGGTCCCGACCGTCATCCAGATCCAACAACCCTCCCAACCGGAGATTCCAGGACTTCCTTCGGAGACACGCGATAGTGACCATCTCCGCTAGCACAGTTCTGGACTTCCTGTCTTGGCTAGCTGACACCACCAACAGGGCACCGGCGACGATCTCGGCTCACTACGCAGCCCTCGCTGATCCACTCTGCTTCGGCATGAACATCAGAGTGCCACAAAGGGCGCGAAACCTTCTAATGAAGGGGATCCGCGCCTCGAGAGAGCCGAGACGTCAGCCGGTCCTAGCCTGGTCCTTGCATCGTGTTCTGCAGTACCTGACGTTCGAAGGGACCATCATGGAAGAGGAACACTTCCTTCAACGTGCCGTCTTTCTGCTCGCCCTGGCTACGGGTTACAGGGCGTCACAGCTGGCGGCGATCACCCGCCACCAGTCCTTCTCCAAACTGGAGGAGGACTGCTCTGCCCTAACTCTCGCTCCATCACCTACATTCCTAGCCAAGAATGAGCAGGCGGACGACATGATTGGCCCTATCAGAATACCATCCTTCCTGGAGGAAGGAAACCCACACCCGCTGTGCCCGGTCCGTGCGTTTAAAGACTACGTGGAACGCACGGAAGGGGTGTCCGAGGATCATCTCTTCTACAATTCGAAATCTCGGAACCCCCTAACCCCGAGGTCCCTGGCGCGTCTACTTTGCCGCGTTATAGAGAAGGCCGACCCGGGCCATGCCCCCCACGCCCACAACATCAGAGGCCTCGCGGCATCGCTGGCGTTTCTCCGCACCCACTCTGTGGAACGGGTGCAGGACCTCGGGGGCTGGGCATCAGCAACTTCCTTCAGGACACGGTATCTCTACCACTCGATCACCCCTGTCCCATGTGTCGCCATGGGAACGGCTCCACCCCTCTCTTCGCAAAAGGGGGGGGGGGCAAAGGGCGACCGAGGGGTAGGGGAAGGCCCAGGAACCGCTGAGCAAGATACAATATTCTACATAGAATTTATGCACTATGTGAATTGTACAATATTATTTTTATAAAAAATAAATAAATAAATGAATATATATATTGATATTGATATCGATATAAGTACTTGATGCTTTTTGTCTCCCCTCTACTGAATGATAAGATGATTAGTCTCCCATACGAGACACACGTAATAACGGCTTGAGCCCTGTCCTCGACTACAATTTGGGCTTCACCTTCTCCTCCCACCTATCCTCGTCTCATGCATAGCTTCGCTGTGCAGGTTTCTTCTCAGCCGATAATACTTCTTTGTCGCGGCTAGTGCCGCTTAAATTGTTTTTATCGGCTTAAGAAACCTGCACAGATTTAGGGTCCCTCCCTCCTCCCACAGGCGAAGCCTTCATTTCTCATTGAAGTGACGGCTCAATCCGTGCAGCCGAGTAAGAAGGGAGGGGATAGGGAGGGGGAGGTGGGGTTGTAGACGCTTGCGCCACCTGCACAGAGCCGGGAATTTTAAATTTCCGATGATTTATGCGGAATGTCCAACCACACACTCCCTTCTGGAAGTGGCCATTTGGCCAGGAGTGTGGTAGGGGATTACCGCTATAGCTTCGCTGTGCAGGTTTCTTAAGCCGATAAAAACAATTTAAGCGGCACTAGCCGCGACAAA
>NC_134788.1:68180377-68205377 GCF_046742065.1 Oratosquilla oratoria | reverse complement strand
AGAAGAAGAAGAAGAAGAAGAAGAAGAAGAAGAAGAAGAAGAAGAAGAAGAAGAAGAAGAAGAAGGAGGAGGAGGAGGAGGAGAAGGAGGAGAAGAGGAAGAAGGAGGAGGAGAAGAAGAAGAAGGAGGAGGAGGAGAAGAAGAAGAGGAAGAAGAAGGAGGAGAAGAAGAAGGAGGAGGAGGAGAAGGAGAAGAAGAAGAAGAAGAAAAAGAAGTAGGAGAAGAAGAGGAAGTAGAAGAAGAAGATGAAGGAGAAGAAGGTGAAGATGAAGATGTATTGGAAAGAAATTAAGAGAGGAAGAGGGGGCGAATCAAGTAGAGAAGAAAAGGTAAAAGGCGAGATGATAATGGAAGAGAAGGCAGTAAGGGGAAGATGGGCAGAATATTTTAGGGAGTTGCTTAATGTGAAGGAGGATAGGGAGGGAAAGATAGTTGCAGTGGGAAATGCTAAGAAAATGAGATTGATGAGTGAGGAAAATGGAGGAGAAATAAGGAAGGATGAAGTGAAGGCAGTTGTTAAGATGATGAAAGCAGGTAAGGCACCAGGTCTGGATGGATGCCATGCAGAATGTCTAAAAAAAGGAGGTACAGTGATGGTGGACTGGCTGGTGAGGTTACTTAATGTTTGCTGGAGAGAGGGTAGAGTGCCGGAGGACTGGAGGAGTGCCTGTATAGTTCCACTTTATAAGGGAAAAGGGGACAAGTGTGAATGTAGTAGTTTCAGAGGGATTAGCTTGTTAAGTGTAGTTGGGAAGGCTTATGGGAGGATCTTGATTAAGAGGATTAGGAGAGGAACAGAGGGAGTAATTGGTGAGGAACTGTGGATTTAGGATAGGTGGAGGTTGTGTAGATCACATCATTGTGGTAAGAAAAATATGTGAGAAAGCTATAAGAAAGGGGAAGGATGTTTTTGGGGCTTTTATGGATCTGGAAAAGGCTTACGACAGGGTAGACAGAAAGGCACTGTGGGAGGTTATGCAGATATATGGGATAAGAGGAAAGCTTCTAGGAGCTGTCAAGAGTTTTTATGAGAGTAGTAGAGCTTGTGTCATGATTAGAAATGGAGAGAGTGAGTGGTTCGAGGTAAAGGTGGGACTTCGTCAAGGATGCGTTATATCGCCCTGGCTGTTCAACTTATACATGGATGGGGTAGTGCGAGAGGTAAATGCAAGGGTAGTGGGTCAGGGATTGGAGATGGTTAAAGAAAATGGAGAAAAGTGGGAGGTGAGCCAGCTGTTGTTTGCTGACGATACTGCGCTTGTGGCAGGATCGGAGGAGGGATTGAGGAAGTTGGTGACAGAGTTTGGGAGAGTATGTGATAGAAGAAAGCTAAAGATAAATGTGGGTAAAAGTAAGGTGATGAGATGTACAAGGGGTGAAAGTGGCAGTAGACTGGAAGTGAGCATTAAGGGAGAGCAACTGGAGGAAGTGGATAGTTTTAGATACTTGGGTGCAAATGTGGCAGGAAAAGGTGGAGTGAAGGTGGAGGTAGAATGTAGATTGAGAGAAGCGAGTAAATGCCTTGGTGGATTAAGATGTGTAACGAGGAATAGAAATTTGGTAATGAATGCTAAGAGGAGACTGTATGAAGGAATGATTGTGCCAACAGCACTGTATGGAGCAGAAACATGGAACATAAGAGAGGAAGAGAGAAGGAGCTTGAATGTGTTTGAGATGAGGTGTCTGAGAAGTATGATGGGGGTTACTAGGCTAGATAGAGTAAGAAATGAGGAGGTGAGGAGAAGAACGGGGGTGGAAAGGGAGTTGGGAGATAGGGTTGATGAAAGAGTATTAGGATGGTTTGGACACATGGAAAGAATGAGTGAAGAAAGACTAGTAAAAGATGTATGGAAGGCAGATGTGGAGGGAGTGAACATGAGGGGACGTCCTAGGATGAGGTGAATGGATGTGGTGAAGGGGCCTTTGGGGGAAGAGGGGAATGTCTGTTGAGGAAGGACGGGAGAGGACAGAAGACAGGGGTGCATGGAGAATGGTTGTATATGGATGATGTTGTGATGCATGAGGTGGAATGGACGGGGGGGGGGGGAGAGATAGTATGTGTGAGCAAAATTTGACGCAGCCTGAAGGGATTTCTCCCCGTTTTCTCCTTTTATGCATGGTGAGACGGAGAGGGGGGATCGCCGATTTAATGAAGCTGCCTTGCTGTGGATGTGCTGTGTCTTGCGTCACTGCTTCTGACCCAGGGCAGTGGACAAGGTGCAGGGATGACCCGTCATCCAGTAGGTGCTAAGATAAGAGGGAGGGTGGAGGGGTGTGGAGTGTATTCAGGGATGGAATGGGCGGGAATGATTTGATGCCTTTTTCTTTTTGGCTACCTCCCTTGTAAGGGGGAAAAGCCTTGGTATATGTATGTATGTATGTGTATATATATATATATATATATGTATATATATATATATATATATATATATATATATATATATATATATATATATATATATATATATATATATATATACAAGCCGCGGGCTTCGCTCTCCCCGGCTTCGCCGGAGGCTTGGCTGCGCAAACAGCGGCCTACGGCCGCAGCTTTCCGCGCTCTAATCCCTCGTTTTCCCCTTCGGCCTCGGCCTCGGGGCGGAACCCCAACACGAGATCCCCAGCACGAAGAAGAACGCGAAGAAGAACGCGAATAAGAACGCGAGGAAGAAGAACGCAAAGAAGAACGCGAAGAAGAACGCGAAGGAGAACACGAAGTAGAACGCGAAGAAGAACGCGAAGAAGAACGCGAAAAAAACGCGAAGAAAAACGCGAAGAAGAACGCGAGGAAGAAGAAGAAGAAAAAGAAAAAGATGAAGAAGAAGAAGAAGAAGAAGAAGAAGAAGAAGAAGAAGAAGAAGAAGAAGAAGAAGAAGAAGAAGAGGAAGAAGAAGAGCGCGAACAAGAAGAAGAAGAAGAAGAAGAAGAGGAACGCGAAGAAGAAGAAGAAGAAGAAGAAGAAGAAGAAGAAGAAGAAGAAGAAGAAGAAGAAGAAGAAGAAGAAGAAGAAGAAGAAGAAGAAGAAGAATACCACCTGACCCCGACTTACCCAAGCGCTTTTTCAAGAATATTTTTAGGACAAAGTGTCACCGTAATACCACCTGTCCCCAACTTCCACAGCGTTTTTTAGAAGAATATTTTTTATTTAGACTTATATATATATATATATACATATATATATATATATATATATATATATATATATGCATATATATATGCATATATATATATATTAATATGTGTGTGTGTGTGTGTGTGTATATATATATATATGCATATATATATTTATATGTGTGTGTGTGTATATATATATATATTTATATATATATATATGTGTGTGTATACATATATATATACATATGTATATATATGTATAAATACATATATATATATATATATGTGTGTGTGTGTGTGTATACATATATATATGTATATATATATATGTATGTATATATATATATGTATATATGTGTGTGTGTATACATATATATGTATATGGGCTCGGGTTCCGAATAGCGACTGTAATAACAGCGACTGTCAATAGAGCGACTTCACAACTGCGACTCTTTTAGAACAGCGACTATCACAACAGCGACCACATGATAGCGATTGTATTATAAGAGCAATTGTCATAACAGTGACATCATCGCATCAACTGCATGAAACTGCTCAGTAATAAAAAATTGAAACCTAAAGGGAATCGAAAACAACATTTTATTTGGACTAGCTATAGAAGTCACATGATTTAAAAAGAAAAAGGCTAGTCAAGCCAAACAACAGAAAGTCATATAGTCAGTCAGAGGGACCACGGGGGAAGGTCTCGAGCAAGGGAGGGGTGGGGTGGGTAAGGGGTGGGGGAAGAACACCAACCCACGGAGGGAGGAAGGATTGGATTTGCCCCAACTTGCGTCCTTTTTGTCCTGCTGTTTTGTCAGATCCTTGATGGTCCTGCTAGAATGTCCCACTACTTGAATATTACTCGGCTCAAGTGTCCGGGTGAGGAGGGTGGTGACGTTGCTGGTTGGTAGGATTAGTCTTCTTGCTGGTTCCTTTTGTTGTTGCCTACCTTCCATTATTCAAATTAAGTAATATTCAAGTAGTGGGACATTCTGTGAGCACCAATGTGAGTGTTCTTGATAAAGCTCTAACGAGCGAAACGTTGTACTACCAATATAGGCTTCGACCTCACATGGTGTTGTTCTTCACATTCTTGTCGGCTTTTGCCATTTATATTCAAGTCTTAACAACCCAAACATTACTATGACCGACGACCGAGCGGCCGACCAGTAAATTCACTTCAGTGAACTTATCTCACAAAGTGAACATAAACATGTAAACACGAACAAATAAACATGAGCGATAGAAACATAAGTCTGCGACCTTTTGAGCATATTTTATTCTGAACCTATCTCACAAAGTAAACACAACTGAACATGTAAATACAAACACGAAAACACAAGCAATTGAAACAAGTCTGCGACCATTCTGACCGGTTGATAGTAAAGTCGCTATTGTTACAGTCGCTGTTATAATGCGGTCGCCATTATGACAGTCGCTGTTTTGAAAGTCGCTCACCTGATTACGTCGCCCTTATGAAGCCGTTATTATGACCGTCGCTGTTTTGACAGTCGCTATCCGGCCCGGATACCATGTATATGTATATACTGTATATACATGTATATAATATATATATATATATATTGCTGATAACCACAGGGAAAAAACGGAAAAGAAAACTAGAATTCCCAAGCGCTTTCGTAGGAATTCTAGTTTTCTTTTCCGTTTTTTCCCTGTGGTTATCAGCAATCTTTTGGATCACGTGGTGTTGTGATCTTTTTGCATATATATATATATATATATATATAATATATATATATATATATATGCATACATTATATATATATATATATATATATATATATATATATATATATATATATATATATATATATATATGCGTGTATGTGTGTGTGTGTGTGTGTGTGTGTGTGTGTGTGTGTGTGTGTGTGTGTAGAAACATATATATGGAGGCAAATGATGATAGGGGTTCGAGAAATGCATTTTCGTTCTTTCCGTCATGGTCGGCACAATTTTGCAAATCTGTCTCGTCCGCCTTCGAAGAGGGGGAGCCTCGCGTCTGGCGAAGGGCGACTCGAAGTTTGTCCAGGAGGATTCTTCAAGATGGCAAAAGACAGCAACCATGAAGATGACCATCATGTACAGGATAAAAAACCGTCCGGACTTGGCGGTTGGTGGAGAAGCCAAGGAACAAGAGACTGCCTTCCATTAGAAAAGAAGACAATACTAAGGCAGCCGGTGCTAAGAGAAAGCGCCTGGAAGTCCCGCCCTCCGGCGGCAGCAGCAGCAGCAGCACGTGTTGCCTGTGACTGCTGTGAGCCCATGGAGGGCGTGGAGGAGGGAGCCCTGACCTCCGGCATCAGCAGCACCCGCAGAACCTGCGACTGCTGTGAGCCCATGTCGGGAGTGGAGGAAGGGCTCTGAGGTCCCTGGGGCGTTGTCGTCGTCAAAGATGACACCCTACGATTTCTGAGGGAACCATAAGAAAAAAAAGCTCCTTAAAAATAATCAAAATAGATAGATAAATAAATAAAAGGAGCTTTGGCAAACTGTGGTAGGGAGAGGTAAAGAGGCCTATGTTGCTGATTGAAAGCGCCCGACTCGAGCCACAACGAAGGAGAAAGCTCTTTGGAGAAGAAAAACGCTCCGTTGAAAAAAGAAGGATACGAGCGTTGGCAAAGAAAGATGCCTCCTATGCCGCACCTGGTTCCAGTCCCAACCAAGAAGAAGTCCCTTGTGTTATGGCGGGATAATTCCCAAACAAACATTGTTTTTCTTAGCTTTAATCTTCACCATGTTTACATGTGCCCGCCATGGCTCAAAATCATAAGTGCTGGTATCTCTATGCCAGGCGTCAGTGGGCAGTAACAAAACATAAACAGTTAAGTATTATGAAAGAGAATCAGAACACAATATAACTTAGGATCAAACTCTAAGTAGTAAATGAAACACAAACATGAATCCTTACATCCCTTTTTCCTTAATTTTGTATGACATAACCAATTAGGGTGCCACACAATACAGCACTACAAATCAAGGCGATCTGGAGGCTTTATAAGTCTACCAGATTTGGTTCTATTCTCAGGTTCCCTGATAGGAGATTTAACCGGAGAATTGTTAATGTGAACATTGTCTTTAGCCGGGTCATCAGGAAATTTAACATCAGTGTTAGGAATATCACATGAAGGTTTGTTATGAGCATCAGAATGGCAAGACTCATCAACAGAACTATTATCCATTACTACAGGAGTTATAGGCTTCTTAACATTCTGAGCCACAGTGGTTACATATCTTGGCATAATCTGATCAGCATGCCTTCTCCAAAATACATTTCCATGATCTGTTAATTGAATCTTATAATTACGTACACCTAACTCTTCAATTACTTTTCCTGACAACCATTTCTCTCCCTTTCCATAGTTCCTCACAAACACAGCATCTTCTAACTTATATTTGGATACATCTACAACCTCTTCCTCAATCTTACTTCTCCTCTTCTTTTCCTTTTGAAGGGAGTGCAAAGGTCCCTTAAAAGTTATACCCATTAACATCTCTGAGGGCGTTTTGCCAGTGGAAGCACTAACAGTTCTTCTCTGATTATATAAAAATCTACATATTCTAAAATGAATATCCCCACTTTCAAATTTACGCAATCCACTTTTAAAGGTTCTCACTGCACGTTCTGCTAACCCATTTGAGGAAGGATTGTATGGTGCTGGCGTCACATGTTTAACACCATTCTTAGACAAAAATTCCTCCATTTCTGCTGAACAAAAATTTGCAGCATTATCTGACACTATTTGGTCAGGTAAGCCAAAATTTGCAAATGTTCTTCGCAACCACTTAATAGTAGCTTTTGAAGAA
Source organism: Oratosquilla oratoria (assembly GCF_046742065.1). Lineage (NCBI taxonomy): Eukaryota > Metazoa > Arthropoda > Malacostraca > Stomatopoda > Squillidae > Oratosquilla > Oratosquilla oratoria. Next base: position 68,198,435 of record NC_134788.1, on the reverse strand, counting down.
ATGGTTTCAGTAACATGCACATCCATGAATTTGGAAAAAGAATCAACAATTACTAAAAAATATTGTCCATCTATAGGTCCTGCATAGTCAATGTGTAATCTTGACCATGGTATACCCGAATCTGGCCAAGCAAGAGACTGAGATTGGGGCTGCTGGTGATTAGAAATAGAACAAATAGAACAACTTTTGGTAACTTCCAACAGATCTTGCTCCAGCTTAGGCCACCATACCCATTTTCTTGCTTCATCTTTCATCGCATTTACTCCATTATGACCTAAATGCAAATGATCCAACACTACTTTCCTTAATTCCAACGGAATTACCACTCTATTTCTGAACAACACAATTTCATCATGAAGGCTAAGATCATTTTTGATCTTGGAGTACTCTGACACATTTGGGTTATTTTGCCAACCAAATTTAAGGTTATTTACAACATGTTTAAGAACTGGGTCCTTTCTGGTATACAGTTTGACTTTGTCCAAAACAATATCACTATATGCCATTACCTTGATTAAATTGACATATTCAACAGGTACACTAGATTCATTGTCCGAATCTACTATGGGTAATCTACTTAAAGCATCCGCAACCTGATTTTCTCTGCCTGCTCTGAACACCAGATTAAAGTTAAACTGTGATAACAACAGAGCCCAACGCTGCAATCTGGCATTGGCATGAATTGGAATTTGTTTCTGTTTACCAAATAAACCTAACAATGGTTTGTGATCCGTTTTTACAACAAATTCTCTTCCTAGTAAGAAATATTTCAACTTAACTACTCCATAAACCACCGCAAGAGCCTCTCGATCCAGCTGAGAGTAATTCTTTTCAGCGGAAGATAACTTCTTACTGGCAAAATACACAGTCTGTTCTTCCTTATTCACAACTTGTTTTAAAACACATCCAACTCCAACTGGGGATGCATCAACCTCTAAGATAAGGGGAGAACAGCCATCAAAATTTGACAAAACTCTTGAGTTACACAATTCTTTCTTAATAGTCAAAAAAGAATTTTCTTCTACCTTAGTCCACTTAAAGGTTGCATTTTTCTGTAGAAGATCGTACAAAGGAGCAAGAATTGTAGCAAATTGTGGAACAAACCTACAATAATAAGTTACTAAGCCAACAAATGACTTTACTTCTGCCACCGAGGTAGGAGCTGGGGCTTGAGCAATTGCTCTTATTTTACATTCAGAAGGCTTTATACCCTTCCCACTCACATCATATCCTAGATATTCAATTGAATCAGCTTTAAGTACAGATTTACTTTTATTTACCTTGACATTATTTTCTTGAAGTATGCCTAGTACTTTTAAAAGTCTTTCATCATGTTCCTGTTCAGTGGAACCAGTTACAAGAATGTCATCCAAAAATACTGCTACTCCTGGAATTTTACTCATTAACTGAACCATGAAGCGCTGAAAAATAGCAGGAGAGGAAGCAAGCCCAAAAGGTAATCTGTTGTATTTGAATAGACCTTTTGGAGTGTTAATCACTAAGTACTTCTGAGCCTCTTCATCTACTGCCATTTGCAGATAAGCATTTTTTAAGTCCAACTTGGAAAAGAGTTGTCCCTTTCCAACTACAGACAAAAGTTCATCCACTTTTGGTAATGGATACTGATCTACTAGCAAAAACTGATTGAGGTATTTAAAGTCTGCACATATGCGTACAGATTTCTGGTCTTGTTTTAAAACTGGTACTATCGGGGCTGCCCATTCACTGAATTCTACAGGGGAAATGATACCCTCCTTAACTAGGTTGTCCAACTCGTCTTCCACTAACTTTCGAAAATGGAATGATACTGTACGAGTTTTGTAACACTTAGGTACAGCTTCAGGTTTAAGATGTATTGCTGCCTTAACACTAGTTATGGGTTTTGTTGAATCAACTGTGTACTCATCTAATAAGGTACTAGCATTCACAATATTATTTACTCTAGACACTCTAGAGGCATCAGGAATACCTGTAAGAGAAATTCCTACTTTCTTCTGTAAATCTTTACCACATAAATTAATTTTACCAGAAGCTACAACACAGATGTGGAAGATATTTTAAATTTGAAGTTTACAGGAAGCCGACCAATGTCCTTTCATACATTCATTTTTACTCTTACCACAGTCAAAACACCAAGTTGTCAGTTTTTTCTTCAATGTTCCTGAGAGCTTTTAGAATTTGTTCCCCTGAGTTTTTGGAGCAAGAAACACAATTTATCTATGACATTGGAGAAAATATAAAATATCCAAAACATCTGATTAACAAGACAAAAATCAAAGCGAGGAAACCTTTTCTTAATACTTCGCAGGTGAAGCAATTCAAATATAGAAATATGTTAACAATTCCGTACCATGAAAATTTAATCAATCTTCCTAGCATTTTTAATAAATTTGGCATCCAGGTAGTATTTAAAAACAATGATAATATTAAGAGCCTGTTAATTAAAAATTCTCCAAGAAGTAAAGAAGGTTGTATTTATAGCATACCATATAAAAACTGTGATTTTATTTACATAGGTCAAACAGGCAAAGGTTAAAAAAAAAAAAAAAAAGAATAAGCCAGCATAAATATAGTATCTGAACGGGACAAGTGTCAAATGGATTATTTGTCCACCAAAGAGATTATGGTCTTAATATTGACTGGGAAAATTCAAAATAAATTACTTCTTGTAATAATAATGTAAAAAGAAATATTATTGAATCTTGTTTCATAAAAAGAAATTTTAGAAATAATATGAACTTGAATTTGTGTTTATTCAAATTGGACAATTTTATTATTGACAAGATTGTGTGTGATAATTTATAACATGAAACCTTTCTGAATATCCTTGTCTTCTTATGTATATATTGTTTCTTTTCTGTATTGCTTTTCTGTACCTTTGAAAATGTCTTAATAGACGAAAACGTTTGGTATTTATTTTTTCCAATTTCCCGGTGGTTCTGGAAAAAATATATATATATGTATATATACATATATATATATATATATATATATATATATATATATATATATTGTGTATATATATACATACGTATATATGTATATACATATATATATATATATATATATATATATATACATATATATGTGTGTGTGTGTATATATATATATGTATATATATATATATATATATATATATATATATATATATATATATACACATACATACATATACCAAGGCTTTTTCCCCCTTACTAGGGAGGTAGCCAAAAAGGAAAAGGCATAAAATCATTCCCACCCATTCCATCCCCGAAAGCACTCCACACCCCTCCACCCTCCCTCCCATCTTAGCACCTCCTAGATGACGGGTCATCCCTGCACCCTGTCCACTGCCCTGGGTCAGAAGCAGTGTCGCAAGACACAGCACATCCACAGCAAGGCCGCTTCATTAAATCGGCGACCCCCCTCTCCGTCCCCCCATATAAAGGAGAGGACGGGGAGAAATCCCTTCGAGCTGCGTCAAAATTTTGCTCACACACACTACCTCACCCACCATCCCCCCGTCCAATCCACCTCATGCATCACAACATCTTCCATATACAACCATTCTCCATTGACCCCTGTCTTCTGTCCTCTCCCGTCCTTCCTCAACAGACATTCCCCTCTTCCCCAAAGCCCCCTTCACCCCATCCATCCATCTCATCCTAGGACGTCCCCTCATGTTCACTCCCTCCACATCTGCCTTTCATACCTCCTTTACTAGTCTTTCTTCACTCATTCTTTCCATGTGTCCAAACCATCCTAATACTCTTTCATCAACCCTATCTCCCAACTCCCTTTCCACCCCTGTACTCCTCCTCACCTCCTCACTTCTCACTCTATCTAGCCTAGTAACCCCCATCATACTTCTCAGACACCTCATCTCAAACACATTCAAGCTCCTTCTCTCTTCCTCTCTTATGTTCCATGTTTCTGCTCCATACAGTGCTGTTGGCACAATCATTCCTTCATACAGTCTCCTCTTAGCATCCATTCCCAAATTTCTATTCCTCGTTACACTTTTTAATCCACCAAGGCATTTACTCGCTTCTCTCAATCTACATTCTACCTCCACCTTCACTCCACCTTTTCCTGTCACATTTGCACCCAAGTATCTAAAACTATCCACTTCCTCCAGTTGCTCTCCCTTAATGCTCACTTCCAGATTACTGCCACTTTCACCCCTTGTACATCTTATCACCTTTTACCCACATTTGTAAGAGGCCGGTAGTTGTACGAATGGTAATACATGGGTATTAAAATGCTGAGGCAACAAGTCAAGATTCGACGCCTACTGTTGTTATAAACAAAGATTGGAAGGCGTCGTTCTGTCTATGTAAACACGCCGACGGAGGTGACTGTTTTATAATCGCTGATGTAATCTAAACTGTGTTAGCTGCAGACCACCTCCGTGAAGACGTACCACTTGCGCAATGACGTCATGTTTTTGCTTCTATGCTTTTGCTTATGCAGCAATAATTCTGGAAGGACTGTAACAGCCTCTCGAATTGGAGGTAAATGGGTATGTAGAGTAACACTATTGGCTTTAAAAGGAAAAGACACGCCCTTAAGGTGTGTCACTTGTGTTGAAACGTAAAAGACTATTGGACGAATAAAAAGTGACGTCTGAACGAAGGTGCTCTGAAGTATTGGAGAGAACCGGTGGGCACTCTCTGCGTGTAGTCCGTTAGTTTAACAAGCAAGAAATTCACCACCCTTTTATTAACCCAAAGGTCGAGAGAACTAGGCATGGGGCCTAATGAAATTGGAAACTGGTGAGACTAAAGGAAATACAAGGCATAGGGCCTACTGCATAAGAAGAACTTGAACATTTAGTGAAACTCACGTAACGAAGGCAAGGGGTCTCGAGACGAGTGGAATTACAAGTCAAATATAAGTGTAATGGTCGAGGACCGACAGTGGTGGTGACAGTGGTAACAGGGGTGGTGAAAGTGGTGGCAGCGGTGGGATCCACTTTCACCACCCTGAGAGAGGCTGTTACAGTCCTTCCAGAATTATTGCTGCATAAGCAAAAGCATAGAAGCAAAAACATGACGTCATTGCGCAAGTGGTATGTCTTCACGGAGGTGGTCTGCAGCTAACACAGTTTAGATTACATCAGCGATTATAAAACAGTCACCTCCGTCGGCGTGTTTACATAGACAGAACGACGCCTTCCAATCTTTGTTTATAACAACAGTAGGCGTCGAATCTTGACTTGTTGCCTCAGCATTTTAATACCCATGTATTACCATTCGTACAACTACCGGCCTCTTACAGGGCTCGGCAGCTACCGTTGGTCGTCCCGACCAATTCTTATTTCCCTCCTACACATTTATCTTCAGCTTTCTTCTATCACACACTCTCCCAAACTCTGTCACCAACTTCTTCAATCAATTCTCCGATCCTGCCACAAGCGCAGTGTCGTCCGCAAACAACAGCTGACTCACCTCCCACTTTTCTCCATTTTCTTTAACCATCTCCAATCCCTGACCCACTACCCTTGCATTTACCTCTCGCACAACCCCATCCATGTATAAGTTGAACAGCCATGGTGACATAACGCATCCTTGACGAAGTCCCACCTTTACCTCGAACCACTCACTCTCTCCATTTCTAATCCTGACACAAGCTCTACTACTCTCATAAAAACTCTTGACAGCTCCGAGAAGCTTTTCTCCTATCCCGTATATCCGCATAACCTCCCACAGTGCCTTTCTGTCTACCCTGTCGTAAGCCTTTTCCAGATCCATAAAAGCCCAAAAAACATCCTTCCCCTTTCCTATAGCTTTCTCACATACTTGTCTTACCACAAAAATCTGATCTACACAACCTCCACCTGTCCTAAATCCACACTGTTCCTCACCAATTACTCCCTCTGTTCCTCTCCTAATCCTCTCAATCAAGATCCTCCCATAAGCCTTCCCAACTACACTTAACAAGCTAATCCCTCTGAAACTACTACATTCACACTTGTCCCCCTTTCCCTTGTAAAGTGGAACTATACAAGCACTCCTCTAGTCCTCCGGCACTCTACCTTCTCTCCAGCAAACATTAAAGAACCTTACCAACCAGTCCACCATCACTGTACCTCCTTTTTTAAGACATTCTGCATGGCATCCATCCAGATGGACAAAAAATTAATATAGGTGTAATATATAGGCCAAAGACATTATCATTAGCAGACGACAAACTGTTATTTCAAGAACTGTCTAGTTTCTGCAACCGGGATTTATTGATAATGGGTGATTTCAATTTTACTGACATTGATTGGATGACCCTTGAACATGGCCATATAGGTAGTCGCTTGATTGATTTTCTTGGTGACAATTACTTAATTCAGCATGTAAAAGAGCCCACAAGATATGGAAACTTACTCGATCCTTTTATCACTAGCCGCGAAAGCATGGTAACTGATGTAGAAGTCGGTGAATCTGTTGCAAATAGCGATCACAACTTAGTTAGATTCAAACTCCTAAACAATTTTAGAATAGATACTTGTGTTTCTAAATACCCGATTTCAGTAAAGCTCAGTTCATAGGACTACGCCAGGAGCTTCAGCTTACAGATTGGGAGGCAAAATTAAACGAAAGACCTGTAGATCAGATGTGGGAAATATTTCAAAATACGCTCACTAAAATGATTCAAACTTACATTCCTTTTAAGGACAGACGTCCTCCAAATCAGGCTCGCCCAAAGTAGCTCGACAAAGAAACTGAAAAAAGTATTGCTAAAAAGAGACAGGCTTATAAGAAATATAAGTGCTCGGGTGCATCTAATGACTATGAAAGTTATGTATCAATACAGAGAGATTTAAAAAAGACAATAAGAAAAAGAAAACGACAATACGAAATGAACATCGCTGATAAATCCAAAGAGAATCCCAAAGAATTCTATAGTTACATTAGAGATAAAAAGGTTGTTAGAAATCACATTGGTCCACTATTATCTGCTGACGGTCAACTTGAATATTCAAATGAAGGAATGTGTAATATCTTAAACAATTATTTTAGCTCGGTTTTCGTAAACAAAACACCTCAAAGTGAATTCCAAACTGAAACCTGTGAAAAGTCTAGGGTAAACTTACTCACTACGGTAAATATAACAAAAGAAAAGATTAAAAGGTGTATAGACAAACTCAAAGCTAATAAAACACCAGGGCCTGACGGTTGGCATCCAAGAATCTTAAAGGAAATTAAAAATGAGATTGTTGTTCCATTAGAAGTTATTTTCAAGAAATCCATCATATCCGGAGATGTCCCAAGAGAATGGAAGCTAGCTAACGTTACTCCCATATTCAAAAAAGGTGACAAAAGGAAGCCAAATAACTATAGGCCTATAAGTTTGACTTCAATCGTAGGAAAAATAATGGAAACTATCATCAGAGATGCTATCGAACATCATTTAGAAAGTAACCGTTTGATGAATGATAGCCAGCATTGTTTCAGACGGAAACGTTCTTGCGTGACTAACTTACTCGAATTCTACAACACAGTTATCTCGAATTATGACAAAAGAAACAATATAGATTTAATATATCTAGACTTTGCAAAAGCTTTTGATACCGTCCCACACGAAAGACTACTTACTAAATTAGCTTTACACGGAATAAGTGGTAGCCTATTAAGTTGGACTAGTAATTGGTTGAATGGTCGAAAACAGAGAGTTGTTTTAAACGGAAAAACTTCTAGATGGAAAAATGTTACAAGTGGAGTTCCTCAGGATTCCGTTCTTGGGCCACTTCTATTCATAGTATATATAAATGATATAGACCATGGACTAAAATCTACTGTTTCCAAATTTGCTGATGATACAAAACTGTGCGGAATGGCAAATGATCACTTTAATCAATTAGATATTCAAGAAGATTTAGATAAATTACAGCAATGGTCTGAAAAGTGGCTAATGAAATTTAACACAAGTAAATGCAAGGTAAATGCACATAGGTAAAAATAACAGTAAGTACGATTACAAGTTATTTGGAAATTCGTTAACAAAAGTGAATAGTGAAAAAGAATTTGGCGTGATTATCAGTAACAATCTCAAATCATCCAAGCAGTGTATTTCAGCCTCTGAGAAAGCAAATGAGATTCTAGGACTGATTGCGCGATCTTTTGATTTCAAAAGTCCATCACTCATTAACAAGCTATATAAATCGTTAGTTCGTCCACATTTGGAATATGCTGTTTCCGTATGGTCACCGAATCTCATTAAAGACATTGACAGACTGGAAAAAGTACAACGGCGAGCCACAAAACTGATTCCAAATATCAAAAATAAATCATACGAAAATCGACTAAAACATATGAATCTGTTTTACCTAAAAAAGCAGAATTGACAACATAATAAGTGACAAAATTTTCACATTGAATGAGAATCAGACAAGAAACAATGGTCTCAAACTGTGCGGAAATAGATTCAATTTGGAAGTAGGTAGAAACAACTTTGCCAACCGTGTAGTTAATGAATGGAATAAACTTCCTGCACAGGTAGTGCAATGTAGTTCAGTTGGAAGCTTTAAGAATCATTTAGATAAACACCTAAGCAAGATGCCGTAATGATTATCATTTATTTGATATTGTTTTTGTTTTGTTATCATTTGTCTGTTTGATTCTAATTTATTATTTGTTATATGTCAATTTATCATTATTTACTATTTACCTGTTTTTTATTATTTAACTATACCTATGCATTTATTTATTTATTTTATTTCTTATTTATGTTATTATAGTTTTTATTTATTATTCTATTATTATTATGATTTTTTTTCGCATCCGACCTAGATATGGACCAAAAGGTCTCCTGTCGGCATGCTCTTCTTTTTCTTCTCCTCCTCCTCCTTCTCCTCCTCCTCCTCCTTCTTCTTCTTCTTCATCTTCCTCTTCTTCACCTTCTTCTTCACCTTCTCCTCCTCCTCCTCCTTTTTGTTCTTCTTCTTCTCCTTTTCTCTCCTCCTTTTCCTTCTTCTTTTCTTCTTCTCCTCCTCCTTCTTCTTCTCCTCCTCCTTCTTCTTCTCCTTTTCTCTCCTCCTTTTTCTTCTTCTTCCTGTTCTTCTTCACCTCCTTTTCTCTCCTTCTTCTTCTTCTCCTTCTTCTTTATTTTCTTCTTCTCTTCCCTTCTCCTTTTCCTTCTTCTTCCTTTTCTCCACTCTCTTCTCCCCTTCCTTCTCCTTCTCCTTCTTCTCTCTCGTTCTTTTTCTCCTCTCCTTTTCTCCCACCGTTCTCTCCCCTTCCTCGGGCACAATCCCGTATCGCCCTCACTTTCGAACGACGCCGTTTTGATCTCCTGCATTCTTCTTCTTTGTTTTCTCCCTCTCGAGGGAGAAGAGTCTACCGATAGCACTTCCTCCTCGTTGCGCTCCAAAATGTTCTTCCGTCTTGGCTCCCTTTGACAAAGTGACGCGCTTTATAGATTTTCGTCGTGGCCAAAGACAGGTGTTTTTATTTTTCTCAGAAAAAAAAAAGAAAAAAAAATTAGGAAGGAATACTGATACGTTCAAGATTCGTAAGGGTAACTACCTAGGACGTACTTAGTAACATCTCTTAATCAGTCCATTTGTTGGATTACTGAATTATGTGTTTATTTACTTGTTTATTCCTTTATTGTTCTGTATCCATTGAAGTCAAAACGGTAGTTCAGTATGTCTTGCAAATGTATTATACTTTATCCTGAACATATTTTTTCCACCGAAACCTACTGGGAACGCACGCCATAAGAATAAGATGTAAAGCTTTGTCAGGCAATACCAAATGTAAAAGGTTAGTGCTACCAATTCTGTATCAGTATAAGCTCCAACCAGAGCTGTTTCCCAAATTTTCGTGATCCAGAGGGGGTCAATTTGAGGGGACGACCGAGGATGAGGTGGATGGATGGGGTGAAAGGGGCGTTGAGCAAGAGGGGAATGTCTGTTGAGCAAGGAAGGGAGAATGTAGGAGATAGGGATGAATGGGGAGTGGCTATGTATAAATGATATTATCATGCAAAGAAGGGAGGGACGGGGGATGGGGGGGAGGAAGGAGTGCTTACGTGTGAATGATACGTTGACACAGCCCGAAGGAATTTCTCCCCGTCTCCTCTTTTTCTGCATAAAGGGACGGAGAGGAGGGGATCGCCGATTAAGTGAAGCGGCCTTGCTGTGGATGTACTGTGTCTCGCTACATTGCCTCTGACCCAGGGCAGTAAGCGGGATACAGGGATGACCCGTCATCCATGAGGAGCTAAGATGAGAGGGAGGAAATGGTGGTGGAGGGGAGTGGAATAGGTGGGAGTAGGTACGTAACTCCTTAATAATGGGTGGAAAAGCTCTTGGAATATAGATAGATAGATAGATAGTTTTCATTGTAAGCCAATGATGTGTTAACGATACTACTCTCACGATGACACTATATAACCAAACGAATATCAAGATTACACAGACTCCAGTTCCTTTTTCCTCTCAGATGCCACACCGTCAGGGATAAACTAAGTCTCCCGAGATAGACAAAGCTTCGAAACATTCTAGTGCATCTGACTCATATCTGTTGTTGTTCTTCAGGCGTCCCTGAGGAACACCCTCCTCATCACCACCTACTGTATGCCTGCCTCTTCCGCTTCCTCCTTTCATCTTTTCATCACAGGCACGTCCTCCTTTTGCGTCGACTGATCCATCCTCTCCACGACTCCAAACTCTTAAACCTTTTTTTCTTTTCTTCTATATATTTTTTTCGTTTCCTTCAGCAGTGCCTTTATTTCCTCTTTTTTTTTTTCTCGCAGTCTGTTCTTCAGGTATTTTGATTCTGGTTCCCTCTTTATGTTATAACTCTCCTCTTTTTATTCTTTCCTCCTGCTCCTCATTCGCTTTTCTTTTTCCTCTTCCTTTTCTTCTTGATTCTCCTTCTCTTCCTCTTCTTCTACCTCTTCTTTCTCTTTCCATTTCTCCCGTTCCTCCTCACCACCATTTCAATCTCCTATGCTTCTTCCACAACTCCTCTCTTCCTCCTTCCCGTCCTCCTCTTCCTCCATCTTTTCCTCCTTTGCAAACTCTTGTTGATATACTCGCCTTCACCCTGTCGCTGCTCCTGAAGTGTCACATTGTCTCACAAGGAAACTAATTACACGAATTCATAATTATGTCGCGCAACAGTCTATTTCCAGTTGCTTCATTTGTCGCATTTCTATGTAATCTTTCCAATTAGGTCACCTTTTCTCAAAGGCGTCTCATGCCCCAGTTTTTCTACAAGACCTATTTCTTTTTTCACTTCACGCTGTCGCTCTTCTGTCGTGTTACTGTCCTGGGATATACGCCTCCCTCCTTATGATGATAACCTTACAGAACAGTGTTGTTTCCCCAAAGTATTATTTACATCAATTCCACCACTTCTCATGTGACTTAAACTTGTGATTGTTTGAGGTTTGCATGGTTTGAATAGACTAACCTGCCAATGGTCAGAATATAAAGTAAATGCCCAGTGCGTGAACAAAACAGTTAATCGGGGTTGGTAGTAAACCAATTACTCAGCATGGTATCTTCACCAGACTTGGAAATTCAAGAAATTAATAGTTTATTAAGGAATACATTGGCATATATATATGAATGTATATATGTATATACATATGCATATATATATATATATATATATATATATATATATATATATGTATATATATATATATATATATATATATATATATATAGATGCATGTATGAATGTATACATGTATATACATATGCATATATATATATATATATATATATATATGCATGTATGAATGTATATATGTATATATTTATATATATATATATGTGTGTGTGTGTGTGTGTGTGTGTATAGAAAGATATATATGGAGGCAAATGATGATAGGGGTTCGAGAAATGTATTTTGGTTCATTCCATCATGGTCGGCACAATTTTGCAAATCTGTCTCGTCCGCCTTGGAAGAGGGGGATCCTCGCGTCTGGCGAAGGGCGACTCGAAGTTTGTCCAGGAGGATTCTTCAAGATGCCCAAAGACAGCAACCATGAAGATCACTTTCATCAACAGGATAAAAAACCGTCCGGACTTGGCGGCTGGTGGAACTTCGCTCAAGGAAGAACCCAAAGAACAGGAGACTGCCTTCCAAGAGAAAGGAAGCCAATAATAAGGCAGCCAGTGCTAAGAGAAAGCGCCTGGAAGTCCCGCCCTACGGCAGCAGCAGCAGCAGCAGCAGCAGCAGCACGTGTTGCCTGTGACTGCTGTGAGCCAATGACGGGCGTGGAGGAGGGAGGCCTGACCTCCGGCATCAGCAGCAGCCACAGAACCTGCAACTGCTGTGAGCCTATGTCGGGGGTGGAGGAAGGGCTGTGAGGTCCCCACAAAAGACTGGGAAGATCTGGGCATTTCAGGACTTTTTTTGAACACTGAAAATTTACACCAGAGTACTCCAGTAATTCGAAGGTTACTTGCGCAAAGTGCTTATATGTATAGGAGACGCGAGAAAGGGCATTTTGAAACGTTCTAGATTCAGACAAGAGTTTCTGGGTCCTTTTTCAGTTCCTGGGCAACGACAAGAGTGTATGGGAACCTCCAGTATCCCACTCAAAAGTGGTTTCTGAACGAGGAGTTTCTACGCACTTTAAGAGTTCCTTAGCATGGAAAAGAGTTTCTGGGTTCTTCGAGATCTGTTGGACGCTGAAAAGAGGTTCTGGCCAATTAAAAGTGTGTCCGAGTACTTCAGGTATGAAAAGGGCATTGAAAAGAGTGTCTGGACACTCTGGAAGGTTCTGGACACTGACGAAAGTTTCTGAGTTCATTAAGACCTCCTGGGTATTAAGGAGAATTTCTGTGTGCTTTGAAAATGCAGCCTGGGCACTTTCATTATTTCATTAAAAACAAAAACAAAACAAAAAACAAAAAAGAGGGAAAAACTGGATTTTTTTTCGAGTTTGTTGGCAAGTAAAATGTTTGATCACTGAAAACGTTTTCTAGGTACTTAAAGAAAGTCTGATTACTTTGTGTGTTGCTTCCGGAAAGGGTATTCAAAAGGAATATCTAGGCACTTCGAAAAGCTCTGGGCACTGACAAAATTTTCTTGATTCTTCATTAGCTCTTGGGAACAGGAAAGACTTCCTGGGCACTACGAGTGTCTTCGCATTTCCAATACTCTATGCAAAAATGGCATTAAAAAGAATGGCTCGTTTTTTCCAAGACCTTTGGTCACTGACAAAAGTCTCTAGGTACTTCGAGATTGTTGGAGCACTTCGAGGAGACTTCGTGAATGAGGCATTTATTCCATAAGAAAAATTTGGAAATAGTTTTACATACCCTTTGTAATTCATATACGTAAGCATATATTTCAAACTGACGAAATCCAATGCATTAAATTTGTCAAAATGAATGGAGTCTCACAAGTAAAATATTCTCCTACTTCATTTCTTATAGCTTAATAAAATCGTCTGGCGTCAGCAAGAATGACATCTCAGTTGGGGGCCACTGAGATTTGTCGGCTTCATGTGGCAAGTCACGGTATTAATCACCTCGCTGCCGAAGTGACGGTGGATGGGTGGGTGCCAAGGTTATTGATAAAATAACATGACGACTGTAGTCTGTAAGCCTCAATTCTGAAAAATCAATCTAGTGTCTCAATTGTTTTTATGTGTTTATTTTTTGGCTCACACCAAATTATTCTAAACAACTAAGAAGCTTACATAAGTCAAAAAGATTTGCTAAACGAACTCACTGGACGAATGTCACTCAAGGTTTTTTATTTCTTAATGTAAACACAAATTATTTTATTCAGCTGAGAGAACTTAGCCCAATGAAGCCCAAATCATTTCCGATGATTTATTGACAAGGCTCTTGCTGGCCTGCAACAATTCCTTTTAGCCCAAGTAGTCATGAGCAAACTTTACAAAGCCCATTGAATAAGCCCAAAAAACTTTTCAAGAGCCCAATTTTCCTCTTCATAGCACAAGAGGCTATTTTCCATGCCTGTTAGCCCATTTGTATAGCATATTTCTTTCTTGGTGTCCATAAGAAGACATTTCAATGTCTTTTTTGTAACGAAGCAGTCAGTCAGTCACGGGGAGCGTCGGTCCCTTCTATGGCTGCCCAAGCCAAGTCTTCGTAGTGGGGGACTTCGACTCTTGCCCTCGAAGTCAAACTCGTACTGCAACATTAGTAGTTGTAATAATCGTAAACGCGGCGCGTGGACACAACACACACACACACACACACACACACACACACACACACACACACACACACACACACACACACACACACACACACATATATATATATATATATGTGTGTGTGTGTGTGATGTCTGAATAAAGCGTCAGGCGAGCTTGGTGATATGCAGACATGTTTAGGACTCGCTACCGGCACTTTTGTTTTTAGATTGTGTGTGTGTGTGTGTGTGTGTGTGTGTGTGTGTGTGTGTGTGTGTGTATTCACTTGGTCTTTGGATCACGTGTTGGACTCGTGATCGACAGCTATTTCCCTCCTGAAAGAGAGCTCAGAGCTCGTAGGTCCGATCTATGGGTAATGCTATGACCTTGCACACACACACACACCCCCAACTCCCCGCCCACGAGAGTTGGAGTAACACCCCTCAGCGCTGCGATACTGATATTATTTCAGCCCCGGGCGAGAGTCGAACCCGGACCTCCGTAGTGGCAGGCCAGAGCTCTAACCACAGCGCCATGAGAGGTGTGTGTGTGTGTGTGTGTGTGTGTGTGTGTGTGTGTGTGTGTGTGTGTGTGTGTGTGTGTGTGTGTGTGTGTGTGTGTGTGTGTGTGTGTGTGCGTGTGTGTATGTGTGTGTGTGTGTGTGTGTGTGTGTGTGTGTGTGTGTGTGTGTGTGTGTGTGTGTGTGTGTGTGTGTGTGTGTGTGTGTGTGTGTGTGTGTGTGTGTGTGTGTGTGTGTGTGTGTGTGTGTGTGTGTGTGTGTGAGAGAGAGAGAGAGAGCAAGCGCACGTGTGCACGTGTCTTCGGTTTCATAGTTTCGTGCGCGCAAACATCAGTTTATCTGTGTTTATTTTCATGTGAATATTTATGTTGTTTTGTTTGTGCGTAGGTGTGTGCCGCCTCTCTCTCTCTCTCTCTCTCTCTCTCTCTCTCTCTCTCTCTCTATCTCTCTCTCTTTTTCACTCTGCGTGTCTCTTTCTCTCTGTCTGTCTCTGTTTCTATTTGAATGAATGTATAAGTACTCTACAAGTACATATCATGTAAATACGTATATAACGTGCACATACATACATACATAAACACATGTACATATCTACTATTAACGTAGATATAAACACACAGACGCATGTGTGTTTTCTTAACTGTATTTACCTAATTGTAGTCTACAGGGAAGAAGCAACGCTCGTTGGGTTTTGTCGCCTATTCTCTATTTCTTTTTTGTCATACTTAGCCTCAAATTCATGTACAGTTCTAACATAATCTATATCATTGATTTCCAATGATCATATTTTGATTTGAACTCGTACATTGTTTGAGCTTGGGCAATATTACCTTCAAAGTTATACCACGTATTTATGCATCTATATAGAAAACTGTATTTCTTCATCCTTTATTCATCTGGTCTTTCTTAATTTGTTATCATGACCTCTTAAAGCCCTCCTCCCATCTCTAATCAGGAGATCTCTTCTGTCAGTGCAACCTTTGGTGACCTAAATAATGTAATCACATCACCTCTTTCTCTTCCATCTTTCAAAGTTGGCAGACCCAGTTTATTTGTTGCCCTTTGTATTCTTTCAATTTTGCTTATGTCCTTCACTCTGTGTGCAAACCATACTAATGACGCATATTCCAGTCTTGCATAGATTAGGGTTTCAACGATTTTTTTTTTTTTTATCATCTCTTCGTTCATATGGTGAAATGCCAATTTCCTTCAGTTAGTGTTATGGCGAGTCTTCAGTTAGTGTTATGGCGAGTGATTGTGTTACCGTGTTCAGCGCCGAAGAGGTACAATCTCTACTTTGTAGAATTGAAGCCTTGGAGGATGCTGTCAAGTGCCTTAAAGAGGAGAATCGAGTTCTCCGCTCGAAGGCCCAAATTACGGAAGACAAAATTAGCGATGAGCATGGATGGAATACGGTGAAAAATAAGATGCGGAAAAGTGGAAAAAAGTCCTCACCAGCCCCGCTGAAATGCAAGAACTCGTTTCAAATACTAGCAAATCTACAGGAAGAAGAAACTAATGATATTCAAGAGAAGAAGGGAAGGGCAGACGCTGGATCCCTGCCCACAGGTAAGATTTTGGTAGAAGGAGACAGTCAAGTGAGGTACTTAGACAGGGTTTTCTGCGACAAAGATAGGAAACATAGGACGCAGGTGTATTTCCCTGGCGCGGGCATAGGAGATGTTAGAGATAGGATTCAAGAGTGTCTAGTAGGGGAAGGAAAGGACCCAGTAGTTTGCTTGAGTGCCGGAGGAAATGATATAGGTAAGTTAGGGAGTGAGGAATTATTTGCGCGGTACCGGGATGCGCTAGACAAGATTAGAAATAGGGGAGGTGTTCCTGTTGTATGTGGAATCCATTCGAGGCGTAGAGTTGGAGGCATGTGGCATTCCAGGGCTATTGCAATGAATTGCAGGCTGGCAAAACATTGTAAGGCCAATGGATGGGCATTTGTCGACAACTGGGACCGCTTTTATGGTAAGAATCACCTATACAAAAGAGACGGGGTGCACTTGTCTCCCAGAGGATTTCGGCTCCTTGCTGAATCCCTTGAGCGAGAAGTAGGCATCCTACAGGGTTTTTTTTTTCTGGTAAATTACGTGGGAGTAGGAGGGAAGTATCAGAATATAGTTTAGGCAATAGAAGCAACTTAGAGAGAGGCTGTAAAAAGAATCAACAAAGCAAGTGGAGGGAAGATAAACTTAAAGTTTACTATACAAATAGCAGGAGCATAATTAACAAAAGTTATTTGCTGCTAAGTAAAGCATGCGTAGAAAATTTTGATATTATAGCTCTTATTGAATCCAGGATCAACATGGCTGATAAACATTTCCTTCCGGAAATCGAAATAGAAGGATATAAGTTTTTTCATAAGGATAGGGTTGGCAGGAATGGGGGAGGTGTAGCACTTTTCGTTAAAAATACATTAAACTGTATTATCAACAATTCAATTAAGGAAGAGGACTGTACGGAATCTATTTGGGTAGAGATTATAGGCAAGAATAAGAAAGTTATTATTGGCGTCTTGTATAGACCTCCTAACCTCAGCACTGAGCAGACTGATCCCCTGATTCATGAAATTCACAGAGCATCCCAGTACAAAAACGTTGTGATCATGGGAGATTTTAATTATAGAAACATTGACTGGGAAACTTTAATAGGAGATCATGAAGCGAAGAAATTCCTAGATGTGGTGCAGGATAATTTCCTAAAACAAGTGATTACCGATCCTACGAGGGGACAAAATACCCTGGACTTAATTTTAACAAATAATGAGCACCAAATTAGCAGCGTAATAGTGGGAGATAGTCTAGGCTCTAGCGATCATCAAGAAATAAGATTTAATGTTATTTGGGAAAAATTAAAAAGTACGAATAACGTTCAAGTACCAGACTTCAGGAAAGCAAACTTTGACAATATAAAAACCTACTTGAAATTGAATACGAAATGCCATACGGACGTTTGGAACATTCTTGGTTCTCGGAGCGGGGCTGGGAGTGAGGTCTGGGTCACGGAGGGTAATATGCATACCTTAAGTCAGGTCAATTTGGGGGAGAGGGTCCAACAGTCAGGTCAGCGATTTAAAAGAAATGTATAGCAATCTAACTGATCTAATTAATAATGCACAAAACACATTTATCCCCCTAAAACCAATACGGAAAAATAGTAATACTCCCAAATGGATGACGGACAGATTGAAACATGAGATCGGAGTGAAAAGAGGACTTTACGTAAAAATAAGAAACGGGGAATCACACCTTAGATCAAGATATAACGAAATGGCAAAGCTGGTTCAAAGAAATACACGTTCAGCTAAACGTAATTATGAAATCAAGGTTGCCAGTCAAGCAAAATCCCCAAAGGGTTTCTTTCACCTCTATAGAACAAAAAATAAAGAAAGAATAGGACCAATTAAAAACGAAGAAATTGTCA
>NC_134788.1:68172877-68175377 GCF_046742065.1 Oratosquilla oratoria | reverse complement strand
TTTACTTTCATATTACAACTTTTAGAGATAGAATCAAAGTATTTAACTTTCATGTTTTATTATTAGTATTATTCTGACCACTCACTCTTCTCCACATTATCGTATTGATATTGTGTGACGCGTCTCATCACAACTTCTTCCAAATCCTGCCCATCATTACTCCACAATGCAATTATAATAGCAATGATGATAAATAGATGACGACCGTATTGAAGATACTGTTGATATCGATAATGATGATAGTAATGATAATGACGATAATGATCATATTGATAATGTTAGGATAATGATCTTTATCAAAGAATCGAGACATGAAACTAGTTTTAACGGAAACTCGTCGACTCTGTCATAACAGCGAGCCCGTCCAATAGTAAAAAATAACCACTTTAGCCATTTCATGTAATTCTAAACAAAGGAACTGATATTTATTAAGATATTAGTATATTTAGTGCATATGACAAGGGGTGTCGAAAATTCAATAGACGAACTTAAGGAAATTGTGCAACAGCCTTATTGCAGACTGTAGGACGCAGCAGTGGCGAACGAACTTGGGCCGTTTGGGCCCCCGCCTTCCTGCCTGCCTTGTTCTACTGTGCCCTCAATCCATGCTGCAGTAGCCTATGCTCGAAATATGGACGACCTTTCATGGTGTACATCGATGGTAGGGGTGTAACACGGGATTTAAATTGTATAAAAGGTAGGTGCGTGCTTCGACTTTGTCACTTCTTTATGGCATATCACACTGCAGAGCCCTTACATGCTTAAAAGTGCCGCCCCAGGGCATATTACCTCCCCCCCCCCCACACCATGGCGGTGATGAGTAAAGGTTCTGCGACAGACGGCGTGAATCTGTCTGTAAAAAAAAAAACATCTGGGGATTCATTTTCTTTTTCTTTTTCTTTTCTTTTTTGGGGGGGGGGATGTGCATTGGGTTGTTTATTATTTTTCATAATTATATTTGGTCGACATGCTGAAGAAATGGGGCTTCCTTTTTGTCATTTTGCGAGAAGAAATCAGGGGTGAAGGTTTGTCCATGACCACCTCGGGGATGGAAAGACCAGCTACTACGCCGCTATGGGATGTTTTGTCATTGTGTGTGTTGTAGTCCGTAGAGGAAGGGTGCCAACGATTTGGCACTACTCCGCCACAAGAGCTTAACCCATTAAACTCCTGTAATCACACATTTGTCAGTAACGTAGAAACCACAGTGGTTTCTACGTTATATACATATATGTATATAGACGAAGGATATTACATTCCATCATTTTGACGTGATGAAATGTAAGACCCTTCGCGTGCCCCTGGACGAAGGGCATTACATTCCATCATTTTGACGTGATGGAATGTAAGACCCTTCGCGTGCCCCTGGACGAAGGGCATTACATTCCATCATTTTGACGTGATGAAATGTAAGACCCTTCGCGTGCCCCTGGACGAAGGGCATTACATTCCATCATTTTGACGTGATGAAATGTAAGACCCTTCGCGTGCCCTTAGACGAAGGGCATTACATTCCATCATTTTGACGTGATGGAATGTAGGACCCTTCTCGTGCCCCTGGACGAAGGCCATTACATTCCATCATTTTGACGGGATGAAATGTAAGACCCTTCACGTACCCTTGGACGAAGGACATTACATTCCATCATTTTGACGTGATGAAATGTGAGACCCTTTGCGTGCCCCTAGACGAAGGGCATTACATTCCATCATTTTGACGTGATGAAATGTAAGACCCTTCGCGTGCCCTTGCACGAAGGGCATTACATTCCATCATTTTGACGTGATGGAATGTAAGACCCTTCGCGTGCCCCTGGACGAAGGGCATTACATTCCATCATTTTGACGTGATGGAATGTAAGACCCTTCGTGTGCCCTTGGACGAAGGGCATTACATTCCATCATTTTGACGTGATAAAATGTAAGACCTTTCGCGTGCCCCTGGACGAAGGGCATTACATTCCATCATTTTGACGTGATGGAATGTAAGACCCTTCGCGTGCCCCTGGACGAAGGGCATTACATTCCATCATTTTGACGGGATGAAATGTAAGACCCTTCGCGTGCCCTTGGACGAAGGGCATTACATTCCATCATTTTGACGTGATGGAATGTAAGACCCTTCGTGTTCCCCTGGACGAAGGGCATTACATTCCATCATTTTGACGTGATGGAATGTAAGACCCTTCGCTTGCCCTTGGACGAAGGTCATTACATTCCATCATTTTGACGTGATGGAATGTAAGACCCTTCGTGTGCCCCTGGACGAAGGGCATTACATTCCATCATTTTGACGTGATGGAATGCAAGACCCTTCGCTTGCCCTTGGACGAAGGGCATTACATTCCATCATTTTGACGGGATGAAATGTAAGACCCTTCGCGTGCCCTTGGACGAAGGGCATTACATTCCATCATTTTGACGTGATGGAATGTAAGACCCTTCGCTTGCCCCTGGACGAAGGGCATTACAT
Organism: Oratosquilla oratoria; assembly: GCF_046742065.1. Taxonomy (NCBI): domain Eukaryota; kingdom Metazoa; phylum Arthropoda; class Malacostraca; order Stomatopoda; family Squillidae; genus Oratosquilla; species Oratosquilla oratoria. Next base: position 68,172,904 of record NC_134788.1, on the reverse strand, counting down.
TCCATCATTTTGACGTGATGTAATGTA
>NC_134788.1:68155377-68167877 GCF_046742065.1 Oratosquilla oratoria | reverse complement strand
GAGAGAGAGAGAGAGAGAGAGAGAGAGAGAGAGAGAGAGAGAGAGAGAGTGGGAGAGAGAGAGTGGGAGAGAGAGAGTGGGAGAGAGAGAGTGGGAGAGAGAGAGTGGGAGAGAGAGAGAGAGAGAGAGAGAGAGAGAGAGAGAGAGAGAGAGAGAGAGAGAGAGAGAGAGAGAGAGAGAGAGAGAGAGAGAGAGAGAGAGAGAGAGAGAGAGAGAGAGAGAGAGAGAGAGAGAGAGAGAGGAGAGAGAGGAGAGAGAGGAGAGAGAGGTAGACAGACAAACAGACAGACAAACAGACAGACACAGACATATAGACAGACATACCGAGACAGAGACAGAGACAGAGACAGAGAGACAGGGACAGACAGACAGAGACAAACAGAGAGGCAGACAGACAGACTGAAACCCCGTAACTAAAGCAGTAGGGAATTCTCCTGTGTGGGCTTCGAGATAGTCTCCCTCTCTCTCGAAATCTTCGTATTTCCATGAAACGTGTTTCTGCGTTATTGTCCTCTCCTTATCCTTCTCGAATTAATTTGCGTTGACGGCCATGCGCTCTCCTTAATTCTAATTTCAGCCATCGTTTATCTCGACTTCAGTTCTTCTTCTCGTTCTCCTTCTATAAATAATATATCTTCATCCTCCCTTTCTCTTCTTGTCCTATCTGGCTCGTCTTTCGTGTTTCCTGCGTCCTTCCGTCTCAAGCCTTCTACTGTTTGTCTATGCTTTCTCATTTTCACTTTACAAAGGATTACAAAGGCGGAGCATGCCGACAGGAGACCTTTTGGTCCATAACTAGGTCGGATGCTAAATTATATATATATATAATAAATAAAAAAATAAAAAATAAATAATATAAAAATCATAAATAAAATAGATAAATGCATTAGTATAGTTAAGTAATAAACAAACAGGTAAATAGTAAATAATAATAAATTGACAGATAAATGATAATAAATGAAAATCAAGCAAATAATAAACAGACAAATAATAAAAAATAAACAATATAGAATAAATGGCAGTCATTACAGCATCCTGCTCAGATGTTAATCTAAACGAGTCTTAAAGCTTCGAAATGAGCTACATTACACTGCCTCTGCAGAAGTTTATTCCATTCATTAACTACACAGTTAGCGAAGTTGTTTCTACCCACTTCCAAATTAAATCTATTTCCTGACAGTTTCGCTTATTTCGTCTCACTCCTGTCGCATTCCGTCCAAACGCACAAACTTTCTTAACATGTCTCTCCTCCCCCCCCCTTGCTGCCGCTCTCTCCTCTTCCTTCCTGTGTTTTCATTTCCACTACTTAGATCTACACGGCTTACATTTCCATGAACTGAGGTTACTAACAAAAACCATTACCAGCTGGAGATCCATCCCACCGCATAAGAATAAACGGATGAGGATAATTCTAGAATAATGGAAACGAGTTCGTAGCGTAGCTGGTAAAGCAATGCTTGGAGAGGACAAATGGAGAACAAGAACTGTTAATGTCCGCCTGGATCAAAGATGTGTAACTAAGTTTCCTATAGTATCATCCATGTAAACTAAGTAGTCAGTATGTATAAAAGAAAGGAATTTCATTTTCCTAAAGAAACATTGTTGAACTTCCAGCAGTATCCATCTTCAATATTCCTTTCAATTTACCTTCTATCTCCAATATTATCATTTTCATTTGGAGGTGCATCCTCGAGGGGCTGGCAGTCGTTCTTCGAACTAGACCCAAGATTTCTTCATATGAGCTTTGTATTTCCAAAACCTTAATTACATAAGGAGTGCTGTGAACCGGTGACTGCTCCCCTCCATTCACTACGACAAGTTCTTGAAATATAAACAGTTCCACATACTAATAGAACAGACACGAGATCGAAGTTTCTTCCTAAAAATGTCTGTAGGAAGCTTCTGTGGGGTTTTCGGTTTCCATTCGATGCAACTTCCTGCAGAGGCAGTGCAATGTAGTTCAGTTCGAAGCTTTAAGAATCATTTAGATAAACACCTAAGCAAGATGCTGTGATGATTATCATCTATTTTACAGGCAGTGCAATGTAGTTCAGTTCGAAGCTTTAAGAATCATTTAGATAAACACCTAAGCAAGATGCTGTTATGATTATAAATTTTATATTATTTGTTTTTGTTTTTTTATCATTTGTCTGTTTGATTTTCATTTATTATTAGGTATATGTCAATATATTATTATTTACTATTTACCTGTTTGTTTATTATTCAACTATACCTATGCATTTATCTATGTATTTTATATGTTATTTACATTATTATAGTTTTTATTTATTCATCTATTATTATTATGATTTTTTTTTCGCATCCGCCTTTATAATCCTTTGTGACTCGAGGCACATTGAGGTGATTATCTTGAGCACATCTTAGGCACTCACATGGGTCACAACTAAAACTTACATGAAGATTAAAACGTTCACAGGTTACGAACACATATATTTTTTCTCAAAATATGTGCACGCGTTTTTTTTTTCAAAGCACTATCTCTTCTGTCCTTAATATATAAAGACATATTTTCAAAATATTATATTTCCTTTATTCTCAAAATATAATCGCACATTTTTTTCAGAAAATGATATCTCTTCAAACACAAACAGCAATGGGGATGAGATGGCAATCAGTATAAAATATCAAGGAATACGCTCTCCTCACTGAACTTGTACTAATTAACCTCCTTGACAGTTTTAACATAATTATATAGTTGAATATCAAATATATTTATTTTTCTGTTTATTTATTTTCCTCATACTATAATGGAGAATTATTTAATCTGATAATAAACAGGCTTGTTGATCCACAACCTTTGAGTACAAAGACAACCTCAGTGAATAAACATCTCTATTTGTATGATATACTCTGTACGACTATCAACCTACAACAGCCAATGGTGGATGGCTCATTGTCATCAAAATAGATAAATGAATAACAAGTTATTAGAGAAGCTGATTAAAAAAATTAATATAAATTTACAGATGAATAAATGAAGAAATAAACAAACAAAAATTACATACACAAATAAATGTAGACATAAACAAATTAATAAATCAAATGAATCGATAACAAATATAATGATTACAAAACATAACATTTGTAACAATATCAACGATAAATCGCGGGACATAAATCACAGATATATCAGACTGTTTCCTTTAATGCTGAATATAAAAAAAAAAAAAACAATGAAACGGTTTGAAGCAAAGCTCAAAGTTATGAAACATCGTGACATGGTAAGGAACCTTAACGTGCCAAAACAATACTTTACCACAATGCAATAAGTGGAATGGTCCACTACATGACGCAGCGGTGTGTTCCACATATACTTCTTCCAAAAAGGAAATTAAAAACTTTTATCTGTTGAAAAATGCCATAGATAACCCGAATACTGATAACAAGGAACAGAGCAATCAATAGGTCTGTGTAATCGAGCGGGGTGTGTGTGTGTGTGTGTGTGTGTGTGTGTGTGTGTGTGTGTGTGTGTGTGTGTGTGTGTGTGTGTGTGTGTGTGTGTGTGTGTGTGTGTGTGTGTGTGTCTGTGTGTGTGTGTGTGTGTGTGTGTGTGTGTGTGTGTGTGTGTGTGTGTGTGTGTGTGTGTGTGTGTGTGTGTGTGTGTGTGTGTGTGTGTGTGTGTGTGTGTGTGTGTGTGTGTGTGTGTGTGTGTGTGTGTGTGTGTGTGTGTGTGTGTGTGTGTGTGTGTGTGTGTGTGTGTGTGTGTGTGTGTGTGTGTGTGTGTGTGTGTGTAAGTGTGTGAAAGAGAGAGAGAGAGAGAGAGAGAGAGAGAGAGAGAGAGAGAGAGAGAGAGAGAGAGAGAGAGAGAGAGAGAGAGAGAGAGAGAAAGAGAAAGAGAAAGAGAGAGAGAGAGGGAGAATTTATGTGCACTTTCTTATACATGTGCACATAAGTGTGTACATATGTTCACATATACGTGTACACCAACTTGAGCAACCCGACACCTATTTATATGTTTAATTTACCATTTTGTTCACACTGTCCAATTCAAACAGTGATTTGTTTGTACTCGTTGTTCGACCTGGTTGTCAATTACTTATTTGCTGGTGGTGTGATTAACAACAACATATATCAATAAATCATTATATTTGGTATATATTCGCACTCATATTAACAATTGTTTTAACTGGGGCCTCACAAGATTGTTAGGACTATGCGGGTGGTGATTTAGACCTGTGTGGGTGCTTATGTCTTTTTTTTTTTCCCTTTCTCTCTCTATATTTCTATTTTTCTGTCTCTCCCTTTCTCTCTCTCTCTTTTCCTTTCTGTATTTTCCTTTCTTTCTGTCCTTCCTTTTCTCTGTCTTCCCCTTTCTCTGTCCTTCCCTTTCTCTGTCCTTCCCTTTCTCTGTCCTTCCCTTTCTCTGTCCTTCCCTTTCTCTGTCCTTCCCTTTTTCTGTCTTCCCCTTTCTCTTTTACTTTCTCTGTCTCCTTTTTTTTCTCTTCTTTTCTCTCTGCCTGCCTGTCTGTCTGTCTGTCTGTCTATATATCAGTCTATGCGCCTTTGTCCTTACCTTTTTCTTCGTCTATCTGTGTCTAAATTTGACGTCTGTCTTTTTCTACCTGCTTAAGTCTGTCTTTGTTTCAGCTCATGCTAAGCTGCCAAGTAGAATCCATAAAGCCTAACGTAGACTATAACGGTGTATTTTTACTCTGATTCGTAAGACAACAGGCTTCAACGATATCTTGGTGGAACTGAATAGTATAGCTAAGTGCCAGACAGAGAGCTTATCCCTCGGGCTTTTCAAAATAGATCCCAAAGAGATAGGTTAGTAAGGCATACCTCTACTTAAAAGACACAAAAAAAGCATTAAGAATCTCCTTGCGTTAGGCCCTGTTCACATTACCGGTTTGAACCGCATGGAAACCACGGAGTTATTGCATAGTCAAGGGAGAACCGTGAATTTTTGTGTGAACGCTTCCATTAATTCATACTATAATTGAAACCGCTAGTGTGAATAGCGCCTTATTAAAGACCACCAAGAGAGGGAGAGAAAATCAGAAGAAAAGAGAGAACATAGGAATATGATAGTAAAGGAGACTACAAGAGACCATAAGGCCTACACTAGGCAGTTCCAAGTCCATTAACACCTTTCATCCCCATCCATGAAGTTATCTAACCTTCTTTTAAAACAACTAATAGTTTCAGGGCTCACTAATTACATGGTTACTAAGTCTATTCCAGTCGCTCATCACTGTTAGTAAACTAATTCCTGCCTATCTCTCCTAAATCTAAATATGTCTAATTTAAATTAATTTCTACAAATCCTCCTCTACTGTTTTAATACGATGACTATGTCTGCATCATCCTTCTTGAGGTCAGGTATCGTATCTCTCTTCTCTTTTGTAAATACCGAGAGAAAACATCTTTTAAACTTCTCGTTTATTTTATTTTTTTTCTCAATTTATCAGGATATCCTTGTCAGATTTAACTGAGCTTATTTTTTCCACTAGTCTGGTAATCTTAATTTTGTATTTCCACTTTGAGTGTGCTCTTCTATCCAGTCTTCCAATTGCACTATACCTACTCATAGTCCTAAGAAATATAGCTAGATAGCTAGACAGACAGACAGACAGTCAGATAGGCAAAGACAGAAAGACAGACAGGCAGACAGGCAGACAGGCAAGCAGGAAGGCAGACAGACAGACAGACAGACAGACAGATAGACAGACAGCAGGCAGGCGGACAGGAAGACAGACAGAGACAAGCAGGCAGACAGGCAGACAGGCAGGCAGACATAGATATAGATAGATTTAGATATATAGTTAGATATAGATATAGATAGGCAATCAGTCATGGAAATGAATTACGTTAGATATAACAATGCACTTCAGTTGTATGGTTCCCAACGTGATTCTCATAAACCAACATTCAGATATCAATATTTCAGAGTCGCCCGGATTTCACTAAAGGGCTCGTTATCGGTATGTGGGACCATTTGTGAATCTAGTTCTCACCCTTCAGGACCCCTCAGGACAGAAGGACCCCTCAGGACGCAGGACACCCCAGGACCGCAGGACACCCCAGGACCGCAGGACACCCCAGGACCGCAGGACCCCTCAGGACCGCAGAACACCCCAGAACCACAGGATCTCCCAGGACCACAGGACCCCTCAGGACCGCAGGAGCCCCCAGGACCGCAGGACACCATAGAACCGCAGGCCCCCCAGGACCGGAGGACCCCTCAGGACCGCAGGACCCCTCAGGACCGCAGGACCCCTCAGGACCCCTCAGGACCGCAGGACCCCTCAGGACCGCAGGACCCCCCAGGACCGCAGGACACCCCAGGACCGCAGGAACCCCCAAGACCGCAGGACCCCTCAGGACCGCAGGGCCCCCAGGACCGCAGGACACCCCAGGACCCCAGGACACCCTAGGACCCCAGGACCCCCCAGGACCGCAGGACACCCCTGGACCGCAGGACACCCCAGGACCGCAGGACCCCCAAGGACCGCAGGACCCCTCAGGACCGCAGGACCCCTCAGGACCGCAGGACCCCCAAGGACCGCAGGACCCCTCAGGACCGCAGGACACCCCAGGACCGCAGGACACCCCTGGACCGCAGGACACCCTAGGACTGCAGGACCCCACAGGACCGCAGGACCCCACAGGACCGCAGGACACCCCAGGACCGCAGGACCCCCCAGGACCGCAGGACCACCCAGGACAGCAGGACCCCACAGGACCGCAGGACCCCCAGGACCGCAGGACCCCCAGGACCGCAGGACACCCCAGGACCGCAGGACACCCCAGGACAGCAGGACCACCCAGGACAGCAGGACCCCCCAGGATCGCAGGACCCCCAAGACCGCAGGACCCCCAGGACCGCAGGACCCCCCAGGACCGCAGGACCCCCAGGACCGCAGGACCCCTCAGGACCGCAGGACCCCTCAGGACCGCAGGACCCCTCAGGACCGCAGGACCCCTCAGGACCGCAGGACCCCTCAGGACGCAAGGACCCCTCAGGACCGCAGGACCCCTCGGGACCGCAGGACCCCTCGAGACCGCAGGACCCCTCAGGACCGCAGGACCCCTCAGGACCGCAGGACCCCTCAGGACCGCAGGACCCCTCATGAATGCAGGACCCCTCATGACTGCAGGACCCCTAAGGACCGCAGGACCCCTCAGGACCGCAGGACCCCTCAGGACCGCAGGACCCCTCAGGACCGCAGGACCCCTCAGGACCGCAGGACCACTCAGGACCGCAGGACCCCTAAGGACCACAGGACCCCTCAGGACCGCAGGACCCCTCAGGACCGCAGGACCCCTTAGGACCGCAGGACCTCTCAGGACCGCAGGACCCCTCAGGACCGCAGGACCCCTCAGGACCGCAGGACCCCTCAGGACCGCAGGACCCCTCAGGACCGCAGGACCCCTCAGGACCGCAGGACCCCTCAGGACCGCAGGACCCCTCAGGACCGCAGGACCTCTCAGGACCACAGGACCCCTCAGGACCGCAGGACCCCTAAGGACCGCAGGACCCCTAAGGACCGCAGGACCCCTAAGGACCGCAGGACCCCTCAGGACCGCAGAACAACTCCTCAGTATGACCTTTCAGGATGACCCTTCAGGACGACCCTTCGAGACAACCCTTTAGGACCAACTTTCAGAATGACCCTTCAGGACCACCCTTCAGGATGACACTTCAGGACCACCCTTCAGGATGACCCTTCAGGATGACCCTTCTGGATGACCCTTCAGGACGACACTTCAGGATAACCCTTCAGGAAGACACTTTAGGATGACCCTTCAGGACGACCCTTCAGGACGACCCTTCAGAATGACCCTTCAGGACTACCCTTCAGCACCCTTCAGGATGACCCTTCAGGACCTCCCTTTAGGATGACCCTTCAAGACGACCCTTCAGGATGACTTTCAGGACGTCCCTTCAGGTCGACCCTTCAGGATGAACTTTTAGGATGACCCTTCAGGATGACCTTTCAGGATGACCCTTCACGATAACCCTTCAGGACGTCCCTTCAGGATGACCCTTCAGGACGACCCTTCAGGATGATCCTACAGGACGACCCTTCAGGATTACCCTTCAGGACGACCTTTCAGGATGACCCTTCAGGACGACCTTTCAGGATGACCCTTCAGGACGACCTTTCAGGATGACCCTTCAGGACGACCTTTCAGGATGACCCTTCAGGACGACCTTTCAGGATGACCCTTCAGGACGACCTTTCAGGATGACCCTTCAGGACGACCTTTCAGGATGACCCTTCAGGACGACCTTCAGGATGACCCTTCAGGACGACCTTTCAGGATGACCCTTCAGGACAACCCTTCAGGAATACCCTTCAGGAGGAAACATTCAGGAATACAATTCAGGACGAACCTTCAGGACGAGTCTTCAGGATGACCCTTCAGGATGACCCTTCAGAACTACCCTTCAGGATGACCCTTCAAGACTACCCTTCAGGATGACCCTTGAGGACGACCCTTGACCCTTCAGGACGACCCTTCAGGACGAACATTGGGAACGACCCTTCAGGATGACCCTTCAGGACTACCCTTCAGGATGACCTTTCAGGAAGACCCTTCTGGACGACACTTCAGGACGACCCATCAGGATGACCCTTCAGGACGACCCTTCGGGATGATTCTTCAGGACGCCCCTTCAGGTTGACCCTTAAGGACCTTTCAGGACGACCCTATGGGACGGCCCTTCGGGATGACCCTTCAGGACGACCCTTCAAGACGAACCTTCAGAATAACCCTTCAGGACGAGCCTTCAGGATGACCTTTCACGATGACCCTTCAGGACGAACCTTCAGAATAACCCTTCAGGACGAGCCTTCAGGATGACCTTTCAGAATGACCCTTCAGGATAACCTTTCAGGATGACCCTTCAGAACGACGCTTCAGGATGACACTTCAGGAAGACCCTTCAGGACGACCCTTCAGGATGACCTTTCAGGACGACCTTTCAGGACAACCCTTCTGGATGACTCTTCAGGGACGACCTTTCAGGATAACCCTTCAGGACGAGCTTTCAGGATGACCTTTCAGAACGACCTTTCAGGATGACCCTTCAGGACGACCCTTCAGGAATACCCTTCAGGACGAACTTTCAGGAATACCCTTCAGGACGAACATTCAGGACGAGCCTTCAGGATGACCCTTCAGAACTACCCTATAGGATGACCCTTCAAGACGACCCTTCAGGATGACCCTTCAGGACAACCCTTCAGGACGACCCTTGACCCTTCAGGACGACCTTTCAGGACGAACATTGGGGACGACCCTTCAGGACTACCCTTCAGGATGACTCTTCAGAATGACCTTTCATGAAGACCCTTCTGGACGACCCTTCAGGACGACCCATCAGGATGACCCTTCAAGACGACCCTTCAGAATGATTCTTCAGGACGCCCCTTCAGGATGACCCTTCAGAACCTTTCAGGGCGACCCTAAGGTATGGCCCTTCAGGATGACCTTTCAGGAGGACCCTTCAAGATGAATCTTCAGAATGACCCTTCAGGAGGAGCCTTCAGGATGACCTTTCACGATGACCCTTCGGGACGATCTTTCAGGATGACCCTTCAGGATGACCCTTCAGGATGACCCTTCAGTACGTCCCTTCAGGATGACCCTTCAGGACGACCCTTCAGGATTATCCTTCAGGACGACCCTTCAGGATTATCCTTCAGGACGACTCTTCAGAATGACCCTTCAGGACAAATCTCCAGGATGACCCTTCAGGATGACCCTTGAGGATGACCTTTCAGGATGACCCTTCAGGACCACCCTTCAGAATTACCCTTCAGGACGACCCTTCAAGATGACCCTTCAGGACCACCCTTCAAGATCACCATTCAGGACGACTCTTCTGGACGACCCTTCAGGATGACCCTTCAGGACGACCCTCCAGGACGACCCTTCAGGATGACCCTTCAGGACGACCCTTCACATTGAACCTTCAGGAAGACCCTCAGGACCGCAGGACCCCTCAGGACCGCAGGACCCCTCAGGACCGCAGGACCCCTAAGGATCGCAGGACCTCTCAGGACCGCAGAACAACTCCTCAGTATGACCTTTCAGGATGACCCTTCAGGACGACCCTTCAGGGTTACCCTTCAGAACGACCCTTCAGGATGACCCTTCAGGATGGCCCTTCAGTGTGGCCCTTCAGGATGACCCTTTAGAATGACCCTTCAGGATGACCCTTCAGGGCGAACCTACAGGATGACCATTCAGGACCACCCTTCAGGATGACCTTTCAGGTCGACCCTTCAGGGGTACCCTTCAGGATAACCCTTCATGACGACACCTCAGGATGACCCTTGAGGACTACCCTTGAAGACGAACCTTTAAGATGACCTTTCAAGACGACAGTTCAGGACGATCCTTCAGGACGACCCTTCAGGATGACCCTTCAGGACAACCTTTCAGGACGACCCTTCAGGACGACTCTTCAGGATGACCCTTCAGGATGACTTTTCAGGACGACCTTTCAGGATGACCCTTCAGGACGACTCTTCAGGATGACCCCTAAGGACGACCCTTCAGGACTACCTTTCAGGATGTCCTTTCGGGACGACCCTTCAGGATGACCCTTCAGGACGACCTTTCAGGACAACCCTTCAGAGTGACCCTTCAGGATCACCCTTTAGGATGACCCTTCAGGAATACCCTTCAGGACGACCCTTCAGGATAACCATTCAGTAGTACCCTTCAGGACGACCCTTCAGGAATACCCATCGGGATTACCCTTCAGGACGACTCTTCAGGAAGACCCTTCAGGACGACCCTTTATGAGGACCCTTCAAGATGACCCTTTAGGATGACCCTTCAAAACGACCTTTCAGGATGACCCTTCAGGACGACCCTTCAGGATGGCCTTTCGGGATGAGCCTTCAAGATGACTCTTCAGGAGGACCATTAAGGACGACCCTACAGGAATACCCTTCAGGATGACCTTTCAGGACGATCCTTCAGGATGACCCTTTAGGACAACCCTTCAGAATGACCCTTCAGGATCACCCTTCAGGACGACCCTTTAAGATGACCTTTCAGGACGAACCTTCAAGAATACCCTTCAGGACGACCCTTCAGGATGACCTCGTATTCAGGACAATATCTTCAGCCCCTAAGCCCCTTCAGGAATAACTTCAGGTGCCCCTTCACCCTTATACAGGACAACAGCAGACCAAAGGACAACCCTTCGCGAATCTTTGAAGACCCAACATACGCTTACCCTTCACATTTAAGATCTTTAGGAAAGAGTACCCTTCAGGACGACGACCCTTCATGGATTCCGCAGACCGTATAACCTGTAAGACGACCCTTAGGAATACCCCGAAGCGAACACCCCTAGGAATAAAGCTAAGTTATAATGATACCCTTCAGGAGCCCCTCAGTACCCATTTATGACTCCTCAGTATGACGACCCTTCTGCGAAGGATGCAACAGCTGTTTATGGACGACTCCTTCAAGGCTTGACCATTCAGAGACGACGACCGTCAGGTGCTGAGGATGACCCCTCAATGCCTTCAGGATGGCCATTCAGGATGACCTTAGCGATTGCAGACACCCTTTGAGATGACCCATCAGGATGACCCTTCAGGAGACCATGACCGAATCGAGGACCATTCAGATACCCATTTAGCGACCCTTCTGACCCTTCATGACCACCGTCTACCAGGACACCCTTCAGGACGACCTTCAGGATGGCCCCTTCAGGACGACTCTTCACGACCCTTCAAGGATGAACCTAGATGACCTTCAGGCCTTGACCCACACAGACATACACCTTTAAGGATGACCCTTCAGGATCGACCCTTCAGAGCACCGAACCTGATTCAGGATGACCCTTCAATAACCCTTTAAGGATGACCCTTATGTTACTGTAGGAGTACCCTTCTGGACCTTTCAGGAATCTCAGCCCTTGGATGTACCCTTTAGGACGACCCTTCAGGATGATTGCTATTGTACCCTTCAGGGACAGCCCTTCAGGTACCCAAATAACCCTTGTCACGATGACGCTGTACTCTCAGGATGACCCTTCAGGCCCCGGAGACTTTCAGGACCCTGGACGACTATCAGGGAATGACCTTCAGGATGACTATTCAGACGACTCCTTCAGGAGACCCTTCAAGGACGACCCGCTAAAGTGTACGGATGTGACTCATCAGGATGACCTTTCGGGGGGTCAGGACCCTTTCAGTGGACGATCTTCAGTGGATGACCCTTTCAGGACAACCCTTCATGAATAGTAACCCTGCTATCTTAGGATGACCTGTCAGGAAGATCCTTTCAGTGAATAGTACTACCTAGGACGACCCTTCAGGACGACCTTTGGCTTAAAAAACCCTTCAGGACGAAGATGAAAAGAGTACCCTGTGACCCGATTCCCTCTAGACGAGACCTTCAGATGACCCATAAAGTACGCTACTCCCCTTCAGGACGACCCTTCAGGCACCTTCAGGAGTACTGACCCTTATCGGGATTGAACCCTTCAGGACGCGTCTCTT
>NC_134788.1:68128097-68154877 GCF_046742065.1 Oratosquilla oratoria | reverse complement strand
TCTACTGCAGCCTCTTTTCGAGACAGCCAGACACCACCCTACGGCAGTGAGCTCAGAGCTCATTATTAGCAGATCTCTGGGTAGGTCTGAGACCACTCACACTCCACACATCGGGAATGCAAGGTCACAATTCCTTGACTAACGTCCCGTACCTACTCGCTGCTAGGTGAACAGGGGCTACACGTGAAAGGAGACAAACCCAACTTGTCTCCGCCCGGCCGGGGAATCGAACCCCTGTTCTCCGGCTTGTGAGGCCAGAGCTTTACCAATCCGTGTGTGTGTGTGTGTGTGTGTGTGTGTGTGTGTGTGTGTGTGTGTGTGTGTGTGTGTGTGTGTGTGTGTGTGTGTGTGTGTGTGTGTGTGTGTGTGTGTGTGCATACGTGTATGTAAGAGTGTGTGTGCGTGTATGTGTGTGTGTGTGTGTGTGTGAGAGAGAGATTGTGTGTGTGTGTGTGTGTGTGTGTTACAATTTGTCATTACGTGTAAACAGGAGATCGTAGCGATAAATCGCTACGATCTCCTGTTTACACGTAATGACAAATTGTAACAACCTCGCTCGCGACTGACGTCATATTTTTCTGGTGTTTGATCAAACATTTTGGTGTTTTATGATTTTTTGTTTTATTTGACCAAATGACAAGACATCTTGTCATCGGAGTTGAATGGGTTCAACGTCTTTGAGGAATAATGTGTTGAGAATAATACCAAAGAAAGCTGGATTAAAAAAAAAAAAAAAAAAAATCGTGATGTATTATGGAGAGAGAAAATAAGTCCTTTCTTCGTGGGGAGATTCAAATGCATTTAGATAAGTAGCATAGTAATCTGAAAATGGTTGGTGGAATTCAACTCTTTAAATGTAATTTCTGTAAGTGGAAATGATTAAAGTATAATTACAGATTAGTGAAATACCGACAGAAAAACAGGTAGAATATATATATATATATATATATATATATATATATATATATATATATATATATATATATATATATATACATAATATATATTGGTTTGATTGCAATTATCCTAATTTAGCATCCGATCCTATACAGCAAAAATGCTCATGATAGAATATTTTTCCTTACGTATAGGTCCATTCCAGAAGTTTACGTTAGGACAGTGGCAGTTTTGTAGCAAAGGTATAAAGCAAGGTTTACACGCTACGATAAATTGTAGCTATTTATTGTAATGAAAAGGTTGTTACAATTTGTCATTACGTGTAAACAGGAGATCGTTTACACGTAATGACAAATTGTAACAACCTTTTCATTACAATAAATCGCTACAATTTATTGTAGCGTGTAAACCTTGCTTTAGGGAGAAAAGTCAACTAGTCGCTCGGACTATTCTCGCGCTTCTGGCAGCCAGGTACCCACAAGATGCCACTTTTTCTCGTAACAATTCCGTTTCCACCCGAATTATTCTCTCTGTTCCCGACTTCTAAACTATACGGTAAACATATCTAAAAACTAAGTCGCTGAGTAACCAGAAGTGTGTTAGTGGTGACACCGGTGGGTTAAAGAGAAACCAAAATATGCGAGGCTAATGTGCGCGGCCTACTTTCTCGTGGTCCTCTCCGCCTCAGGCCTTCCGCGAATGTAAACAAGGCGGAATGCACAAGTTGAAATGATGACAAAAAATGGTCATTTTGTAACATCATCTACGTGTTGCGTCCCCTTAGTATCGGGGGTTGGGTTAAATCCAATCATCGTCTTGATAGAAAAAAAAATTGTGTTTTGCTGGGAACCCTTGAGAATACGATAACAACATGTCTTGTCATTTGGTCAAATAAAACAAAAAATCATAATAAAACAACAAAATGTTTGATGATCAAACAGCACCAGAAAAATATGACGTCATCAGTCCTCCTCGAGGAGGAGGACTGATGACGTCATATTTTTCTGGTGCTGTTTGATCATCAAACATTTTGTTGTTTTATTATGATTTTTTGTTTTATTTGACCAAATGACAAGACATCTTGTCATCGGAGTTTAATGGGTTAACGTGAAAGGTTAACATCCACTTCTTGGTAAGCTGTTCATATGGTCTGAGCTGCCTATTTGTAGTTCATTTTTTTTTTTTTTGTAAGGATTGTTGCCTCGCGTTGCTCTAAATGAAAATCCGCAGGACGACTGAAGTCAACACAGCTCTCCAAGAGGAAACGCCAGAATGTTATGGTGCACGATTGTAGAATGTCCCATTGTCACTGGAAAACGGGGTGGAGAAAGAGGAGGGTACAAGGAAGCAAGGAAGAGGAAGGGGATGGGAGAAGGAAGGAGAGGAGGAGTGGGAAGGAGGAGAGATAAGGAAGGAAGAGGAGGAAGGGGTGGAGAAGGAAGGGGAGGAGGAGGAGGAGGAGGAGAAAGGTCAGGAAGGGGAGGAGGAGGATAGAAGGCAGGAAGAGGAGGAAGTAGTTATTTGCCGGTGCCATCATTAGCTCTCCTTTTATGGAAAGGTAGAGGGAAAGTAGCAGAGGTTAACCCATTCAACTCCGATGACAAGATGTCTCGTCATTTGGTCAAATGAAACAAAAAATCATAAAACACCAAAATGTTTGATCAAACACCAGAAAAATATGACGTCAATCCTCGCTTCGCTCGCAGCGAAGCGAGGACTGACGTCCTATTTTTCTGGTGTTTGATCAAACATTTTGGTGTTTTATGATTTTTTGTTTCATTTGACCAAATGACGAGACATCTTGTCATCAGAGTTGAATGGGTCAACTAGCTTGCTAGCTTGGGCCCGGTTCTAAAAGGCCGTTTACACGATCAAACTGTTTGTCAAACCCGGTTTGTCAAACAAATGTTTGAAGTGATATTTGACCGTGTGAATGCTATATTTGGTTGTCAAACACGTTTGACAAACGTGTTTGACAACCAAATACCCCATTCGCACGGTTAAACCACTTCAAACGATTGTTTGACGAACCGGGTTTGACAAACAGTTTGACCATATAAATGGCCCCTAAGACTGTTAGGCCCCGCGACGTACAGCTGGAGAGTGATGGTGGAATTTGAAGATGAACGCCGGAGAGATGATTCTTACGTCCATCTGGCTGGACGGCTACAGGAAGACAGACATACCTACCATTGATCCCTCTATGTTACGTTCAAAGACAAGATTCGCATTTCGTTTAGGATATGGAGACGTATCCTTATCCTTTTCAGGAATTTAGTTAACTACTGTAGTTTTGCTGTATTTTCATCTTCAAGACCCTGTTCAGTTCTTGCGATAAAAAAAATCAGGTTTCTTTTTCGATCTTCATCAGTTTTTGTTCCTCTGGCGTTGAAGAACATTAAACTACGATGACAAGATCCTTGTCATTTGGTCAAATAAAACAAAAAATCATAAAACACCAAAATGTTTGATCAAACACCAGAAAAATATGACGTCCGTCCTCGCTTCGCTCGCGAGCGAAGCGAGGGCTGACGTCATATTTTTCTGGTGTTTGATCAAACATTTTGGTGTTTTATGATTTTTTGTTTTATTTGACCAAATGACAAGGATCTTGTCATTGGAGTTTAATGGGTTAACTTGCTTTTCACGTTTTCTATTGAACCAATTTTGTTTCTCGTGTGGTATTTTGGTCACGCTTAACATATGCAATTTCCTCTTCTCTCGTACCGTAAAGAATTGAAAATTGTGTTTTATTCCTCAATATATTCAATCTCATTTCTGTCCCTTATCTTGTGGCTCTGCATGTTTCACCTCGGAAACTCGAACTCAGTTACGCTTTTGCTTTTGGCTGTTATAACCAGCTCTATAATAGTTTCTTGTATATATGACCATTCGTTACCATGGGGAAGGATACGCCAGGAGGCGCTGAGTAGCTGCGGCCGAAGCCGTCTCCTTTGCCCCATGCGCTTTCGCATGGAGATCGGAGGAAAGTGCGGGACTCGAACCCATGTTCTGGGAGTTGCGAGACTCGTATGCTTCCGAACGCGCTACATTAGAAGGGGTTTACACGTGTCTAACGGTTCGTCGAACGGGGTATTTGGTTGTCGAACAAGGTTCGACAACCAAATACCCCGTTCACACATCACACATCACGTGTCTGTCGAACCGCGTTCGACGAACCGTTAGAGCGTATAAAACCCCACATTAGAGAAGTTCTTTCTGTAGTGGAGTGATATATTCGGTCTATGCCCATACATCCACAACATGAAGACAGTAAAAGGTTCTAACCCCCTTTGTTGGCTACAGGTGGCCAGAACTGAAAGTAAAAGTGGCACCCAGTCACATCAAGCTTACGACCTGCTTCCAACCACCTTCGACCGAAAATCAAGCGATCGGTGGGCGACACAAAACCTATGCAAGGAATTGAAATGGAAAAAAAAAAAAAAAAAATTGTGGTTGATAAGATGAAAATCTATGTACTGGAGACTATTCAGTGTGTTGTAATATATCCATCTATCTATCGAACTTTCTATCTATCTTATTGCGGACTACCAGCGACTCCCAAAGGCTACCTGCAATTGACCGGCGGCCATCTGGTCGCCAGTGGTCGGAAACAGGTCTTAAGCTCGGTGTGACCGGAGCCCAAAGCTCGACCCAAACAGGGCGGAGGGATGCGCCGTGCCGGCTCCTGGCCCTTTCTCTTTTTATGACAATACTGTCGTTGCGAAACTCTGCCTGCGACCATATGATGCATTAAGTCGCTTGATCCTTTGCAGTCGCTATTTTCATTACCTTTTTTTTTCCGCCGCATCAAGTAATTTTTTTTTTTTTTTTCGTGTTTCTTGTCGATCTAGCCGTAGTGAGGACAGCTCTGTTGGGTGGAGCTAGAATGAAGCTAAATCAAATCACCCGTCTGAAGAAATTAATTCTTTAACCCATTAAACTCCGATGACAAGATTCTTGTCATTTGGTCAAATAAAACAAAAAATCATAAAACACCAAAATGTTTGATCAAACAGCACCAGAAAAATATGACGTCAATCCTCGCTTCGCTCGCGAGCGAAGCGAGGACTGACGTCATATTTTTCTGGTGCTGTTTGATCAAACATTTTGGTGTTTTATGATTTTTTGTTTTATTTGACCAAATGACAAGAATCTTGTCATCGGAGTTTAATGGGTTTTAACCGAGAAAAAAAAAAAAAACGTTGAAAACAAGCGTTTTAGTTTGTTTATATTTGAATTTAGTTTCATGGGTGTTACATCTGGGACTTGCTTTCTCCTTTGAATCTCGCCTCAAGGACCAGTGATAGAACATAAGAATGAAGGAGACTGCAAGAGACCATAAGGCCTATACTAGGCAGATCCATGTCCATTACTCCATAAAGTTGTCTATTGGTAAACCAGCTCTTGCTTGGACCTGAGTGTTAGGTAGCGTCACACTAGGCATTTCTCGCTAGCATGCTCCTCGCTTTTGCTACTTGCTTTGCTAGCAAATTTTTTGCGTATCCGTTACACAAGGAATATTTGGATGTTGACGTTTTGGCTAGCGGCTAGCAGTTAGAGAAAAACTAACAAATGTTCCCGCCAAGTATTCTCCTGTTATTACGTGTATTACTGTGGTAGTCAAATAAGAAAAAAAAAAAAATAATAATAATAATAATAAGAAATAATAAAATAAAAATAAGATCGATTTCATATTGTTTTTTATGATAATTAAAAGACAAAAGATTTAAGAAGTGATAATTAAAGATAGAAAAAATCGTTGACTGTAACAATAATATGGCTGCTCAATTCTATGTATAAACTCCAGGAATTGTGGCTCGTTTGATCACTTAAGTATCAAAACTTGTCATTGGTTCTTCTCAGCAAGTTATCCACTTTTCTCAACAGCAAAGGTCAGTAGCATGCTACTCACTTTGGATACAAAAAAAGTTGCAAAAGCAGTAATATTCTGACCAGAAACACCTAGTGTGCCGTCAACATTAGTCCTACCCCGTAGTACTGGCATTCGATCCCCGGGGTGAGTCCAAAATACCATCTCTCCATCGCCTACATTCCAGCCAGTTGGGATTCTTTCTTGATAGGCCTATATTCTGTCAGAACTTGGTTGCTATGACACGTGCTCACTACGTTAAATCATTTATCAAATTCATTTACTGTTTCCAGATATGTTTGTCAGAATATTGACTGTTGATAATAGCTCCTTCGGGCCTCACCTGTGACCATTTTGTGCGGTTCTAAAAATTCCTTGAAATGAACCCTGGGAAGGGGGTAGCATTGTTGCACCAAATTCCCGACGTTTCGTCCAGTTGGTCACGTGTTGGTCGACAGCGGGAGTCGCCGGAACAAATGCCAATGCCGGCCGCCGGTTACGTTCCCTCGAGTTTGTCACGTGTCGGCCCCACGTGATGTGCCCGTACTAGACTCTGCTCCAACCGACGTTGTTGTTGTTTGTCTCTTGCAGGCGAAGACGATCACAACTTCTGGTCAGAATGTAATGATAGTTATGCTAATAAGAACACGGGCACGTGTGTTCACTTATGCAAAGTAGACCACTTGGAAAAAAAGAAACTAACGAAGCAGAGCGCTTTCGTATATTACATCTTCAGTGCAACAAGTGCACTGAAGATGTAATATACGAAAGCGCTCTGCTTCGTTAGTTTATTTTTTCCAAGTGGTCTACTTTGCAATGATAGTTATGTATATTAATCACCACTAGCGGTTGTGTGTGCGAAGATAGTCGATAAGTCCGAGCCTAGCCTAGAGTAGTCTGTGGTAGTGAGGGCTGGAGACTGCTTAGGAAGAACCAGGCTGATAGGTACTGTCTCTATTTTTTTTTCTTTTTTCTCTCCTTTGGCGTATCTGCACTTTCTCGTCCACACGCTTAGTTTCCTTGCCCGAGACGCTAGTGGTCGCTGAGTCTGTAGCCAAGTGACGTACATCACGTAAGTTGTGCGAGCACAGGCTAGGAAACATAACGGGTAGCACATGTCCATTCTAGCGGACCACTTCACACAATATCGAGCACAAGGGCGGTGCAGACAAGGTCATCATATTAAGACAGCAGGTCAGGGCTCGTAGTAATGGATTGAAATTGGACAATTTCAGACATAAAACAGAAATAGGCAAGAACTGGTTTACCAATAGATTGGTTAACGAATGGAATAGACTTAGTGACAATGGAGTGAACACGCCAGCAGTTGGTTGTTTAAAGAGAAGATGACATTATGGATAGGGACGAAAGGTAGTGACATGAAACTGCATAGTATAGGCGTTATGCTTGCAGTCTCCTCAGTTTTTATGTTCATCACTGGCAGGAGCACACAGGCAACACCCACAACATAAATGGGTTGGAGGACCTGTGTATGGAAAGTGGGGATAAGAAAAAAAAAATATAAAGAAAAATAATATGAAGAAGATGAAGAGGAAGAGGAAAATGAAGGAGAAGATAAAGGACATGAAAATGAAGATGAAGAAGATGATGAAGATGAGGGAGAAGATGAAGAAGATGATCATGATGAAGATGAAAGAGAAGATGAAGATGATGAAGATGAAGATGAAAATGATCAAGATGAAGATGATCAATATGGTGATCAAAATGAAGATGATCAAGATGATTAAGATGAAGATAAGGAAGATCAAAATGAAGAAGATGAAGTTGAAGATGAAGATATGAAGATGAAGAAGATGAAGACGAAGATGAAGAAGATGAAGACGAAGATGAAGAAGATGAAGACGAAGATGAAGAAGATGAAGACGAAGATGAAGACGATGATGAAGATGAAGACGAAGATGAAGATGAAGACGAAGATGACCAACAAACAAACAAATAAACAAACCAGTTTAAAGGTAGTGACTTACGTAATTCCTCCTAGTATCTGCATATTTGAATGTATGTATGTATGTAATGTATGTATGTATGTCTTTTTTCAATCACAAATCACTTTTAATTCCATGCCATCGCAGTCGAGACTGAAGAATCGCTCGATGGAGGCATCCGTTGGAAATTGAAACGTGGACGAGCCGAGGATTCGAACCCAGCTAACCCGTAACAAAGTTACAGTGACTTAAACCAATACGCTATCACTGTATTTAAGTCACTGTAACTTTGTTACGGGTTAGCTGGGTTCGAATCCTCGGCTCGTCCACGTTTCAATTTCCAACGGATGCCTCCATCGAGCAATTCTTCAGTCTCGACTGCGATGGCATGGAATTAAAAGTCATTTGTGGTTGAACAAAGATATTAATTGATCATTGGGAACCATTCAGTAAATATGTATGTATTGTATGTATGGTATGTATGTATGTATGTATTTTGTGTACGGCTGCTATAATTCGGCTCCTATAGCATAATCCGTCTCATGGTTCTGTGTCCCATAGTACCCAGTGGTTTGCGCGCCTTGTGTGATTTCAAATCTGTCAAATGTATCATATCAGGGGTCTTGACTGATTTGATTACTCAGTCGTGGTCACTGAGATGAGCCAGTCTATAATTCTGATTAAGAGGATTAATTATCTCTACGTGAAATTGGCCTCGCTTCCTTTTTCGGGGGTATCACTGCAATCACTTTGAAAAGAGAAATTAGTTATATTCTATTATTATTATTTTATTTTATTTAAATTTGGTCAAGAGCTGCTCTTCACAATGGCATATGAAAGTCTCTCTCTCTCTCTCTCTCTCTCTCTCTCTCTCTCTCTCTCTCTCTCCTTGTGAGTGTGTGTATTTCTGTGTACGAGCACGCGCATGCGCGCATGCGTTTGTGTATAATTTGGTGTGAGTACATGAGCAAGCATAATTTGTTATATCCATATTTGTAGAGAGAGAGCGCCGGAAATATTTCACTTTTTTCTTCTAGTTGTTTTCGTTGCTGAAACCTGTCTAACAGGAAAACTTGCAACTGCGAAAGTTGGTTATGAGGACAGGTTCTTAAACGAAAGTGACCGCTCACCACTTGCGGGCGGGGGCAACTCTCAACTCTACTGTTTTTTTTTTTTGTACACGTTATTTTCATGAGACCCAGCTTTGAACCGAATGTAATATATAAATATATATATATATATATATATATATATATATATATATATATATATATATACATATATATATACATATATATATATATATATTAACCACACACACACACACGCCTCGTGGCGCCACTACGGCGGCCCAGGTTCGAATCCCGCCCAGGGCTGAAATAATTTCAGTAACACTGCGCTGCGAGTCGTTACTCCAACTCTCGTGGGCGGGGAGTTGGGTGTGTATGTGCGTGTAAGGTCACAGCAGTACCCATAGATCGGTCCTATATGAGTTCTGAGTTCTCTTCCGGGAAGGAAATAGATGTAGATCATGACCTCTTACTCTCCCGTTCTAATGTAAGATAATGTCAATTGGGCCGAAACATTTCTTTGACCTGAATGTGTTAATCGTGACAACCTTTCTCTCTCTCTCTCTCTCTCTCTCTCTCTCTCTCTCTCTCAATATATATATATATATATATATATATATATATATATATATATATATACCTTTCTATCTTTCTAAATCCCTGTCTATCTCTCTCTCTTTCTCTTTCTCTCTTTCTCTATCTCGTTTTAATCTCTATATTTATTCTTTATTTCTTTCTTTCTCTATCTCTCTTACTTTTTCTCTATCTCTAACTCTTTCTCTATCTTTCTCTTTCTTTATATCTTTCTCTATTTCTCTTTATATATTTCTCTCTATATCTTCCTCCATTTCTCTTTATATCTCTTTCTCTATATCTTTCTTTATATCTCTTTCTCGATATCTCTTTCTCTATATCTCTTTATCTATATCTCTCTTTCTATATCTCTTTCTCTATTTCTCTCTCTCTCTATCTTTCTCTATTTCTCTCACTCTTTTTCTCTTTCTCTATATCTTTCTCCCTTTCTCTTTTTCTCCCTTTCTGCCTTTCTCTTTTTCTCCCTTTCTGCCTTTCTCTTTTTCTCCCTTTCTCTTTTTCTCCCTTTCTCCCTCTCTCTTTCTCCCTCTCTTTCTCCCTTTCTCTCTCCCTTTCTCTCCCTTTCTCCCTTTCTCTCCTTCTCCCCCCTCTCTTTCTCTCTTTCTCTCTTTCTCCCTTTCTCTTTCTCCCTTTCTCTTTCTCCCTTTCTCTTTCTCCCTTTCTCTCTTTCTCCCCCTCTCTCTCTCTCTCTCTCTCTCTCTCTCTCTCTCTCTCTCTCTCTCTCTCTCTCTCTTTCTCCCTTTCTCCCTTTCTCCCTTTCTCCCTTTCTCCCTTTCTCCCTTTCTCCCTTTCTCCCTTTCTCCCTTTCTCCCTTTCTCCCTTTCTCCCTTTCTCTTTCTCCCTTTCTCTTTCTCCCTTTCTCCCTTTCTCCCTTTCTCCCTTTCTCTTTCTCTTTCTTTCTCCCTTTCTCTCTTTCTCCCTTTATCTCTTTCTTCCTTTCTCCCTTTCTCCCTTTCTCTCTTTCTCCCTTTCTCCCTTTCTCCCTTTCTCTCTTTCTACCTTTCTTCTTTTCTCCCTTTCTCCTTTTCTCCCTTTCTCCCTTTTTCCCTCTCTCTTTCTCCCTTTCTTCCTCTCTCCCTTTCTTTCTCCCTTCTTCCTTTTCCCTTTCTTCCTTTCTACCTTTCTTTCTCCCTTTCTCTCTTTCTCCCTTTCTCTCTTTCTCCCTTTCTCTCTTTCTCCCTTTCTCTTTCTCCCTTTCTCTCTATTTCCCTTTCTCTCTTTCTCTCTTTCTCTCTTTCTCCCTTTCTCTCTCTCTCTCTCTTTCTCCCTCTCTCTCTTTCTCCCTTTCTCTCTATCTCTTTCTCCCTTTCTCCCTTTCTCTCTATCTCTTTCTCCCTTTCTCTCTCTCTCTTTCTCCCTTTCTCTCTCTCTCTCTCTCTCTCTTTCTCCCTTTCTCTTCTCCCTCTCTCTCTTTCTCTCTCTCTTTCTTCCTTTCTCTCTTTCTCCTTTTCTCTCTTTCTCCCTTTCTCTCTTTCTACCTTTCTCCTTTTCTCCCTTTCTTTCTCTCTTTCTCCCTTTCTTTCTCCCTTTCTCCCTTTCTTTCTCTCTTTCTCCCTTTCTCCCTTTCTTTCTCCCTTTCTTTCTCCCTTTCTTTCTCCCTTTCTTTCTCCCTTTCTTTCTCCCTTTCTCCCTTTCTTTCTCCCTTTCTCCCTTTCTTTCCCTCTTTCTCCCTTTCTCCCTTTCTCCCTTTCTCTCTTTCTCTCTTTCCCTCTTTCTCCATTTCTCTCTCCCTATCTTCCTTTCTCTCTTTCTCGCTTTCTCTCTTTCTCCCTTTCTCTCTTTCTCCCTTTCTCTCTTTCTCCCTTTCTCTCTTTCTTCCTTTCTCCCTTTCTCCCTTTCTCTCTTTCTTCCTTTCTCCCTTTCTCCCTTTCTCTCTCCCTTTCTTTCCCTTTCCCTTTCTCTCTTTCTCCCTCTCTCTCTATTTCCCTTCCTCTCTTTCTCCCTTTCTCTCTTTCTCCCTTTCTCTCTTTCTCCCTTTCTCTCTTTCTCCCTTTCTCTCTTTCTCTCTCTCTCTTTCTCCCTTTCTCTCTTTCTCCCTTTCTCTCTCTTTCTCCCTTTCTCTTTCTCCCTTTCTCCCTTTCTCTTTCTCCCTTTCTCTTTCTCCCTTTCTCTTTCTCCCTTTCTCTCTTTCTCCCTTTCTTTCTCCCTTTCTCTCTTTTTTCTCCCTTTTTTCTCCTTTTTTCTCCCTTTCTTTCTCCCTTTCTCTCTCTCTCTCTCTCTCTCTCTCTCTCTCTCTCTCTCCCTTTCTCCTTTTCTCCCTTTCTCCCTTTCTCCCTTTCTCCCTTTCTCTCTTTCTCCCTTTCTCCCTTTCTCCCTTTCTCCCTTTCTCCCTTTCTCCCTTTCTCCCTTTCTCCCTTTCTCCCTTTCTCCCTTTCTCCCTTTCTCCCATTCACTCTTTCTCCCTTCCTCCCTTTCTCCCTTTCTTTCTACCTTTCTTCCTTTCTTCCATTCTCCTTTTCTCCCTTTCTCCCTTTCTCTCTTTCTCCCTTTCTCTCTTTCTCCCTTTCTCTCTTTCTCTCTTTCTCCCTTTCTCCCTTTCTCTCTTTCTTCCTTTCTCCCTTTCTCCCTTTCTCTCTCCCTTTCTTTCCCTTTCCCTTTCTCCTTTTCTCTCTCTCTCTCTCTCTCTCTCTCTCTCTCTCTCTCTCTCTCTCTCTCTCTCTCTCTCTCTCTCTCTCTCTCTCTCTCTCTCTCCTTTTCTTCTAACGAGGGGATGTATATTTATTTATAACCTCTCCTCAAGGAATTTGTCTGCTAGGCTAGGCACCATTTTGGTAACTGTTCTTTTTACTCTTTAACTTTTTTTCACGAAATCCACACCACTGCACAACCTTTTAGTCTTTGACGGATCAAATTCAATTTTTTCTTCCTTTTCTTTTCAAACATCTTTCCGTCCATGCACCGAATTGCCACTATCCAGTTCCTCTTCATGAATCTTGTTAACGTTTTTCATACATGCATCCATATATCAAAGGCCTTTTTTCCACCTTATAAGGGAGGTAGCCAAAAAACAAAGGCATAAAAATGACTCTCACCTATTCCATCCCTATCATACTCCACTCCCCTCCACCCTCTTCCCTCCCTCTTATCTTAGCACCTCGTGGATGATGGGTCACCCCTGCATCTCGCCCTAGTGACAAACTTTCCATCACCGGAAATCCCTGAACCTGGGAACTTGAGTACATAAGAATGAAGGAGACTGCAAGAGACCATAAGGCCTACACTAGGCAGTTCCATATCCATCACCACGTGCCTTCCTGGACCACATCCCAGACAAGAACTCCCATTGTCTCCAATACCTTCGCTATTTCCCTCCAGATTCCCCTGACTGGTGTCATGGTCTCTTAAGCCATTCAACTCCGATGACAAGATGTCTTGTCATTTGGTCAAATAAAAAAAAAAAAATCATAAAACACCAAAATGTTTGATCAAACACCAGAAAAATATGACGTCAGTCCTCGCTTCGGAAAGATAATTGGATATTTGGGGATTTGAAAATTCAAATATTGTAACTGAAGTCGTTTTTACTCAAACGAACTCTCAACTGTCGACGCATAGTGATGACTCCGTTACTACCCTTACTACATCGCGCGCGCACACACACACACACACACACACACACACACACACACACACACACACACACACACACACACACACACACACACACTCACTCTCTCGGTGGCGCGGTTGGTAGAGTCCCAGACTGTCAGTACGGCGGTACCGGCGGTACCTGGTTCGAATCCTGTCCAGGGCTGAAAATATTTCAGTATCGCTGCGCTTCGAGTCGTTATTCCAACTCTCGTGGGCGGGGAGTTAGGTGTGTGCGTGCGTGTAAGGTCATAGCATAACCCATAGATCGGTCATACGAGCTCTGAGCTCTCTTCCGGGAGAGAAATAGCTGTCGATCATGAGTCCAACACGGGATCCAAAGACCAAGGTGGAGAAAGGTGAATCACACACACACACACACACACACACACACACACACACACACACACACACACACACACACACACACACACACACACCTCTATTTGTCGACAATGTCGCGATCGAAGTATGGAGTGTGAGGTGGTAAAGTAAGGAGAAATTTAATAAAAAGGAGTGAAAAAAAATAATTAAGTGATCAATATTCTCTTGAGTGATAACTATAATCATCCTCCATATGATAATTCCACGTGACCGTGGTTCGTAGAGGCGCAGCTAGAGTCTGTGGTGCGGGGGTTCTGGTATCTTGGTTAACTTGTTTATGAGAATGTGTGTGTGTGTGTGTGTGTGTGTGTGTGTGTGTGTGTGTGTGTGTGTGTGTGTGTGTGTGTGTGTGTGTGTGTGTGTGTGTGTGTGTGTGTGCGTGTGTATGTGTGCGTGTGTGTGTGTTCGTCGTGATGGAATATTTCTTTTGAGTCAGAGTTCCCTTCATCTCCAAAGCGGGAAAAATCCTTTTGGACAGAGGAAAAACGATGACAAAAAGAGAGAGAGGGAGGGAGAGAGAGAGAGAGAGAGGGAGGGAGAGGGAGAGAGGGATGGAGAGAGAGAGAGAGGGAGGGAACGAGAGGGAGGAGAGGAACGAGAGGGAGGAGAGGAACGAGAGAGAAGTAGAGAGATTGAGGTAGAGAGATTGAGGTAGAGAGATTGAGGTAGAGAGATTGAGGTAGAGAGATTGAGGTAGAGAGATTGAGGTAGAGAGATTGAGGTAGAGAGATTGAGGTAGAGAGATTGAGGTAGAGAGATTGAGGAATAGAGATTGAGGAATAGAGATTGAGGAATAGAGATTGAGGAATAGAGATTGAGGAATAGAGATTGAGGAATAGAGATTGAGGAATAGAGATAGGGACAGGGAAGGAGGGACAGGGAAGGAGGGACAGGGAAGGAGGGACAGGGAAGGAGGGACAGGGAAGGAGGGACAGGGAAGGAGGGACAGGGAACGAGAGTGAGGGAGGGAGTGGGAGATGGAGGGAGAGGGAGGGAGGGAGGGAGGGAGAGAGAGAGAGGAAGAATAAAATGCACGTATCCCAGCAAATGTCAAACAGCGCTCTAGGCTTATTTCGCATGAGAGAGAGACAGACACAGAGGGAGAGGAAGAGAAAGAGAGGAGGAAGGAGAGAGAGAGAGAGGAGGGAGGGAGAGAGAGAGAGAGAGAGAGAGAGAGAGGAGGGAGGGAGAGAGAGAGAGAGGAGGGAGGGAGAGAGAGAGAGAGGAGGGAGGGAGAGAGAGGGAAGATGGACGGATTGATAGAACACTAAGGGTTAGATATGGATTTATTTGGATGGAATTTAATTCAGACATGAGTCTGAGGTGAATAGAATTTGCCGGCTTTGACTTTAATGAAATTGTACAAGCAGAGCCACAAAGGACATTTTCTTTCGACCAGAACACGCCAAAAGTCGAAGTTAAAAAATCTGTTGTTTCTTGATAATGATAATAATAATAATAATAATTATGATTATGATGATTATGATTGATTATGATTGATTATGATTGATTATTATTGATTATGATGATTATGATGATTGATTATGATTGATTATGATTGATTATGATTGATTATGATTGATTATGATTGATTATGATTGATTATGATTGATTATGATTGATTATGATTGATTATGATTGATGATGATTGATGATGATTGATGATGATTGATGATGATTTGATTATGATTTGATTATGATTATGATTTGATTATGATGATTATGATTTTTTATTATTATTATTATTATTATTAGTAGTAGTAGTAGTAGTAGTAGTATTATTATTATTATCATTATTATAATAATGATAAAGGTGACATAATGGTGTTATCATTGTAACAATAACAACGATATTAGTTAATGATGCGATGGTAGTTAATGACGGGACAGTAGTTATGATGCGATGGTAGTTAAGAATAATAATGATATGTTGCTTACATAAAACCACAATTCCACAACAACTTGCAACGGTCCTTGGGTCGTGCTGTACATGTCTGTGGGAAAAGACCTCGGATTTGTATGTTTGTTTCTGTAATACTTAGGGATCAGTCGCCGGTTGGCAGCTTTCTCTCTGTAAAAAAAAAAAAAAAAATCCTTTGGTCCTGTTCACATTAGCGGTTCAAACCGCACCGGTTGAAGTACAATGTAAGTCAATGGAGACGTTCACACACACACATACCCACGCAATTTTTACTTAATTGTGTGCTACCGCCGCGGTTTCCGTGCTGTTCAAACCGCTAGTGTGAACAAGTCCTTAGACTAAGTCCTGTAACCGACTACCAGCCCCTTGGAGTTCCACCTCCAGCCGTTGTTAGTACTCGTACATACATACATACATACGTACATACATACGTGTATGCATACATACATACATACATACATACGTGTATGCATACATACATACATACGTGTATGCATACATACATACGTACATACATACGTGTATGCATACATACATACGTACATACATACGTGTATGCATACATACATACATACATACATACATACATACATACATACGTGTAAGTAACCACTAGGAAAAGTAAACTAACGAAGCAGAGCGCTTTCGTATAATTACATCTTCAGTGCAGATACAAAGAAGGAATTAATTCCTTCTTTGTATCTGCACTGAAGATGTAATTATACGAAAGCGCTCTGCTTCGTTAGTTTACTTTTCCTTGTGGTTACTTACGCATTTGTGAACACACGCTCCTAGTGTTTTTATTGCATACATACATACATACATACATCCTCTCTTTGAAATGGTCTCACTATAACTCAGTCGATCTAGGGGGAAAGCAGGGATTCCAGTTTTGTTTGAACAGGAGGAATCGATCAACAAGCTGGTTCCAGTTCTGCGTCTTGGGGAACAGGGTTGATATGGTTGGCAAACAAAACAGGGACTTGGTAGAGGGGATTGCAAAGTTAATCCTGAAAAACAGACAAAGAAAAATAACAAATTTATATATATATATATATATATATATATATATATATATATATATATATATATATATATATATATATATATATATATATATATCGACCTTGGATCTGTTGTCGTGAGCGTAGGGAGACAACGAAGTAACGTCCACTCAGCAGAATCCAAGGTCGCCAATGCATTGTGTGTGTGTGTGTGTGTGTGTGTGTGTGTGTGTGTGTGTGTGTGTGTGTGTGTGTGCGTGTGCGTGTGTGTGTATGCGTGCGTCTGTGTCCGCCATCATGGCGACGTCACAATTTAGCGAGAATCATAAATTTGCATTTCGTATATTTGGCAGTCGGAAAACTTTCTCATTCATTTATTTGTTTGATTGTTTATTCATTTTCTTATTTTAATTACTTATTTGTTTGTGAGCATTCGTAGGAAAAAAAAAATATTTACTTTGTTATTTCAATTTGCATGACGACAGATATGCTACAAATTATGTGATTCACCTCCTCGACATCTGATCGATTGCAAAGGAATATCCAGTTCGCACACGTTCAGTTGTCGTCACCTGTTGACAGTGCATGTCTTCGGGTCAAAGATTTACGGCGTGAGTCTTGTAACACACACACACACTCGGTGGCGCGGTTGGTAGAGTCCCAGACTGTCAGTACGGCGGTACAGGTTCAAATCCTGCCCAGGGCTGAAAATAATTTCAGTATCGCTGTGCTTCGAGTCGTTACTCCAACTCTCGTGGGCGGGGAGTTGGGGGTGTATGTGCGTGTAAGGTCAAAGCATTACCCATAGATCGGTCATACGAGCTCTGAGCTCTCTTCCGGGAGGGAAATAGCTGTCGATCTCGAGTCCAACACGTGTTCCAAAGACCAAGGTGAATCACACACACACACACACACACACACACACACACACACACACACACACACACACACACACACACACACACACACACACACACAGTAGAAATTTCAAGGTGACAAAACTTTGCGAATAGTTTTTCATCTCTGTAAGTCTGCATCTGTGACGGATGGCCCGTTGCTTTCGTTCCCGTCTCGCAATCTATGGTTCAGAGTTCGAGTTCAATGCGGCCAAGTTCCTCCTGCCTAGAAGACCATAAATTGAATAATACTGTAAACCCAGATATGTATTACAACACAAGGGAGAGGTAGGGGCGGATGTCTTGTGGAACTCTGTTTCTTCGTTTTCTGGCGACAGATTTGACACTAAGATGAATCGTAACACATCCACTAACTCTCACTAGCTTTTGGGTTGTGGACCTTACGCCCCCGACAGACGAGCGGGTTGGCCGCCGCGGGTGCAAAGCGGGTCAGCCGCCGCGGAACCGCTTTATATTGATTCCTATGTAAAACACTATGTAAACCTCTCGTCTGACATAGCCAGGCGGGCTGGCCGCGGCGGTTTCAAGTGGGGAAATGCGTCTCACCCGCCGCGGTCAGGCGGGTAGACCGCCCGTGTGACATCAGCCTTAGTGGGAGGTTCTTTAGACATCCCAGGTGTGGTCTATAGACGATATGTTAGTGACCACTAAAGCAAGGTTTACACGCTACGATAAATTGTAGCGATTTATTGTAATGAAAAGGTTGTTACAATTTGTCATTACGTGTAAACAGGAGATCGTAGCGAGCACCAGAAAAATATGACGTCAGTCCTCGCTTCGCGAGCGAAGCGAGCGAAGCGAGGACTGACGTCATATTTTTCTGGTGCTCGCTACGATCTCCTGTTTACACGTAATGACAAATTGTAACAACCTTTTCATTACAATAAATCGCTACAATTTATCGTAGCGTGTAAACCTTGCTTTAGAAAAAGGTGGCATAAAGATGGAAGTCAGGAAGGAGGGAGGCGGGTAAGGGAAGGAGGGAAGGATAAATAGAGAGGGAAGGATAAAAAGAGAGAGAAGGATAAATAGAGAGAAGGGAAATACTTAAAAAGAGGAAAGGAGAGGGAGAGGAAAGGAAAAGGAGGGCGTTAGAGAAGGAGGGAGAGGAGAGAGGGAGGAGGTTAGAGGAGGAAGGGTTAGGGTAGGAGTGAGTGAGGGAGGGAGGGAGAGTTGGAGGAGTGATAAGGAAAGTGAGAGAAGGAGCAGAGGAGGAGAGGAAAGGTTAAGAAAAGAGAGAGGATAGCTGCAGGGAGAGAGGCTTGGAAGTGAGAGTAAACGGGCGAGGAGGAGGAGGAGGAGGTGATGAAGGCTTGATGGAATCCTGTATCACACTTACACAAGGTCGAACTCGCCGGGTTGCGTTGGAACTTCAACTTTCTATCACAGAACAATCCTGTCGATATAACGTCAATAGCTCCGCATGGGTTTTGATTTTACTAAATAAAATCAAAACCCATATCATAGGAGGAAAAGTGTTAGAATGGGTTAGAGCTTGGATCAGTGACAGAAAACAGCAGGTCACCATAAATGGTGTAAAATCCAAATGGGGGAGTGTTTCTAGTGGAGTTCCCCAGGGCTCGGTTTTGGGTCCCTTATTGTTCATTATGTACATAAACGACTTGGACAATGGGATTAATAGTGATGTTAGTAAGTTTGCGGACGACACTAAAATTGGACGCCTAATTAGGTCAGGAGACGACGCCGAGATTCTGCAGGATGATCTCAAAGTGCAACGTGTTAAACGTAGGGCTACAAAACCCCGAAAATAGATATAGCTTAGATAACACGTTTTTAGAGAAAATTTGGTGTGAGAAAGCCTTGTGGATTCTAGCAAGACCTGACCTTAAATCCAGGAAACAGTGCATTAGCGCCAGGAATAAAGCTAACAGAGCATTAGGTTTCATTGCTAGGACGGTTACGAATAGAAGTGCAGAGGTAATTATCAAACTCTGTCTAGCGTTAGTTAGACCTATCCTTGACTATGCGGTACATTTTTGGTCTCCGTCCTATAGAATGGACATCAATTCACTAGAATCAGTACATAGGAGAATGACCAAAACGATACATGGACCCAGAAACTTAACTCACGAAAATAGGCTTATGTACCTTAACCCATTCAACTCCGATGACAAGATGTCTTGTCATTTGGTCAAATAAAACAAAAAATCATAAAACACCAAAATGTTTGATCAAACACCAGAAAAATAGGACGTCAGTCGCGAGCGAAGCGAGGACTGACGTCATATTTTTCTGGTGTTTGATCAAACATTTTGGTGTTTTATGATTTTTTGTTTTATTTGACCAAATGACAAGACATCTTGTCATCGGAGTTTAATGGGTTAACCTTACAAGATTCGACTGCCTGGCGAAGAATAGGGTGTAGAAAAGACAAAAAAGAAAAAAGAGAAGAACATGTTTACGAAGAACACAAGGCCACGCACGCTTCCCGGCCGAACGATAGCGGTCACCTGTTGCATTTCTCTGCGCAGTAACACTAACCGGGCAAGGAGCTAGGGGCCAGATTGACCCCCCTTCCCCCCGCTCCCCCCCCCCTCTCTCTCTCTCTCTCTCTCTCTCTCTCTCTCTCTCTCTCCCTACCCTCCAATGACTGCCTCTCTCCCTCACTCTCTCTCTCACATTTGATCATACGATCCTCCTTCTCACACTCTCCCTCCCTCCCTCACTCCCTCACCCTCTGACTCACATTCATATCCTCTTCGCCTTCCTTCCCTCACTTCCTCTCTTTTACACACACACACACACACACACAAGTTAGATGAGAAAGTGGTGTGTGCAAAAACAATACATGAATTTAAAAATAGTTTAGATAAAATGAGATATGAAAACGGGACACCACGAGCATAGCTCCCCTTCCCGTAAAATACAGCTAGGTAAATACAACTAGGTAAATACACACACACACACAATGATATATCTTTTATCGATCTATCTCGTATTTCTTCCTTCCGTCATTCTCTCCTTCACGCGCTTTGCGTCCTGATGTTCCACACCACCCCACAGCAACCTCTCTCCTGCGCCGCTGTCCTCCTCAGTCTCTCTCTCTCTCTCTCTCTCTCTCTCTCTCTCTCTCTCTCTCTCTCTCTCTCTCTCTCTCTCTCTCTCTCTCTCTCTCTCTCTCTCTCTCTCTCTCTCTCTCTCTCTCTCTCTCTCTCTCTCTCTCTCCCTCTCTCTCTCTCTCTCTCTCTCTCTCTCTCTCTCTCTCTCTCTCTCTCTCTCTCTCTCTCTCTCTCTCTCTCTCTCTCTCTCTCTCTCTCTCTCTCTCTCATCTAGCAACAGCCATGGTGTCCTCCTCCACCTCCTCCTCCTCCTCCTCCACCTCCTCCTCCACCTCTTCCTCTTACCTCCTCTCCTTCTACTCTTCCTCCTCCTCCTCCACCTCTCCCTCTTACCTGTCCTCCTTCCACTTCTCATCATCTTACCTTTCCTCTTCCTCCTCCTCTTCCCCTTCTCTTCCTCCTCCTCCCCCTCCTCCTCCCCACCTCTCCTTCTTACTTCTCCTCCTCCTCTCCTTCTCTTCCTCATCTTCTTCTCTTCCTCCTCTTGTCTTCTCTCGTACTCATCTCCTCTTCTTCTTCCTAAGGCCACCTCCTTCTCTTCCTTCTGTTCCTCCTCTCCTCTCCTCCTCTTACCTCTCCTCCTCCTCCTCCTCCACCTCCCTCTTACCTCTCATCGTACTTCTCATCCTCTTATCTCTCCTCTTCCTCCTCTCCTCCTCATCTTCTCCTTCTCCTCCTCTCCTTCTCTTCCTTTCCCTCCTCTCCTTTTCTTCCTCCTCTTGTCCTCTCCTTCTCTTTCTCATCTCCTTCTCTTCCTCCTCTCCTCTTCCTCCTCCTCTCCTCCTCCTCCTCTCCTCCTCCTCCCCTACTCCTCCTCTCCTCCTCCTCCTCCTCTCCTCCTCTTACCTCTCCTACTCCTCCTTACCTATCCACCTACTCCTCTTACTCTCCTCCTCCTCCTCCTCCTCCTCCCCTCCTCCTCCTCCTCCTCCTCCTCCTCCTTCTCTTACCTTTCCTATTCCTCCTCATTCTCTCTCTTCCTCCTCCTCTTCACCTCCTCCTCCTCTTCACCTCCTCCTCCTCTTACCCCTAACCCTCCTCTTCACCTCCTCCTCCTCTTACCCCTAACCATCCTCTTCACCTCCTCCTCCTCTTACCCCTAACCCTCCTCTTCGCCTCCTCCTCCTCCCCTTCAATTCCTCCTCCTCTTCTCCTCCTCCTCCTCCTCTTCACCTTCTCCTCTTCACCTCCTCCTCCTCTTACCCCTAACCCTCCTCTTCACCTCCTCCTCCTCTTACCCCTAACCCTCCTCTTCACCTCCTCCTCTTCACCTCCTCTTCACCTCCTCCTCTTCTTACCCCTAACCCTCCTCTTCACCTCCTCCTCTTCACCTCCTCCTCTTACCCCTAACCCTCCTTCTCCTCTACTTCTCTTCCTCCTCTTCCTCCTCTTCTCTTCCTCCTCTTCTCTTCCTCCTCTTCTCTTCCTCCTTCTCCTCTATTTCTTTTCCTCTTCTTCTCTTCCCCCTTCTCCTCCTCCTCCTCTTATCTCTCTTCATCCTTCTCTTCCTTCTCCTCCTCCTCCTCTTACCTCTCCTCCTCTTCCTTTTCCGTCTCCTCCTCCATTTAGCTTTCCTCCTCCTTTTAGTTCTTCTCCTACTCCTCCTCCTCCTCCTCCTCCTCCTCCTCCTCCTATTCATATTAGCCCTCCTCCTCCTCATCATCATCATCTTCTTATCTTTCCTCCTCTTCATCTTCCTCCTCATCTTAGCTCTCTTCTTCTTCTTCTTCTTCTTCTTCTTCTTCTTCTTCTTCTTCTTCTTCTTCTTCTTCTTCTTCTTCTTCTTCTTCTTCTTCTTCTTCTTCTTCTTCTTCTTCTTCTTCTTCTTCTTCTTCTTCTTCTTCTTCTTCTTCTTCTTCTTCTTCTTCTTCTTCTTCTTCTTCTTCTTCTTCTTCTTCTTCTTCTTCTTCTTCTTCTTCTTCTTCACCATCCTTTTACCTCTCCTCCTCCTCTCACCTCGCCTCCTCCTCATCTTAGCTCTCCTTCCCATCCTCCTCTTCTCCCCCCTCCTCCTCCTCCTTCTCCTCCTCCTCCTCCTCTCCCTCCTCCTCCTCCTCCTCCTGTTACCTCTCCTCTTCCTCCTCTTACGTCTCCTCCTTCTCATCTTAACTTTGCTCCCCCTCCTGTTACTTCTTCCTCTTCTTCCTCCTCCTCCTCCTTACCTCTTCGTCTTCTTTCCTCCTTCCTCCCCTTCCTCCTGTTCCTCGTCTTGTCGCTCATCCTCTTCTTAACTCTCTTCTTCCTCTTTTTCCTCCTCACCTCTTCCTCCTCCTCCTCCTTACCTCCTCGTCTTCTCTCCTCCTTCCTCCCCTTCCTCCTGTTCCTCTTCTTGTCGCTCATCCTCTTCTTAACTCTCTTATTCCTCTTTTTCCTCCCCACCTCTTCCTCCTCCTCCTCCTCCTCCTCCTCCTCCTCGCCCCCAAGGGGCCGCGTTCTCCGGGTCACCCACGTCCAGTCTCGCCCGAGGCCCACACTGAATAATGAATAGAGGTTGCGGGTTCTGACCAGGACGCTTACCCTAGGTGCCGCCGTTCACCCTATGTGCCGCCGCTCACCCTAGGTGCCCTCGTCCACCCTAGGTGCCGCCGCTCACCCTAGGTATCTTTTGTCCTCCAATTTCACAGTCGTTCGGGGTCGCGCGCACGAACGCGGTCAGACAGTTGTCCCAGGTCAATGGTGTCACGTGGTTCGATTTGGCTGAGGGGTATTTTGATGCACATTTGATTTGTTCGTTTATTTGTTTGTTTATTGATTTGTTTCGAAATTTATGAATTCGTTTATTATTTAGCTGGTTTTTTTTTTGTATTAGATTATGTACCCTATTCATTTATTCATACTTGTTTATTTATCTATTGATCTATTTATTCATTTGTTTATTGATACATTTATTTGTTCACTCACGTATTTATTCATTTACTCATTTATTAATATATTTTCGTCTATATATTCATTTTTCTTTTAGCTATATATTTCGTCGAGGCAAAACTGTCATTTCTTTAAGAGCCAAAGATAGAACGTTGTTCCTGAAACAAGAGAACGTAAAACATATACAAGTTTGAACTCAGTCTCTCTCTCTCTCTCTACCAAAGTCTTTCTCTCCCAGAGGCTCTCTCTCTCTCTCTCTCTCTCTCTCTCTCTCTCTCTCTCTCTCTCTCTCTCTCTCTCTCTCTCTCTCTCTCTCTCTCTCTCTCTCTCTCTCTCTCTCTCTCTCTCTCTCTCTCTCTCTCTCTCTCTCTCTCTCTTTTCCTCTCTTCCTAAAGTCTTTCTCTCTCCCTCCCATAGTCTTTCTCCCTCTATCCCAGAGTCTCACTCTCTCTTTTTTTTTCCAGAGTCTCTCTCTCTCTCTCTCTCTCTCTCTCTCTCTCTCTCTCTCTCTCTCTCTCTCTCTCTCTCTCTCTCTCTCTCTCTCTCTCTCTCTCTCTCTCTCTCTCTCTCTCTCTCTCCCCATAGTCCCCCTCTCCCTGAGTCTCTCTGTAAGAGGCTGGTAGGTAAAGGTAGATAAGTAAGGTAGACGAGGGGTAGGTGACGAGAATTTTATTTCTATGAGTTTGGTGTTTGGTAAGCAATAGTCGCGAAGGAGTTGCGTAATCTCGCTCCTCGTCTAAAGTTTATAAACAATCGCTAGTGACCAGATTTTAATGCTGATGTAACAATACATAAACTAAGCCATTCATGGATCGATATCGTGATTGCTTGAGTAAGCAGTATTGCTGAAGACGTTGTAACAGTCTTTCTGATTGGAGAAAGGGTGGAGGAGGAGAAAAAATGATTGATTCACTGGAGTAAACTCGCGTCCTTAGGGGAGCCACTAAGATGTAAGAGTAAAGATCATTGGACTGGGGAAGTCGTGACGTCGGTGCAGAGGTGGCTCAGTGAGTGAATTGGGGGTCCTAGTTGGGAGTCCCTTGGTGTAAATTGACAAGCCAAGTGTAATATTATTCGGAGAGAAAAGAAGAAAACTTTTACCTCCGTTTAATTCACTCCATAAAGAAACATTACTTACTTCCTACAGAAAGATATAGTAAATGACATTCTTAAGTAAGACAGTGATGAAAAGAAAGCTGAAAGTGAAAGAGGAAATACAAAACCATTGAAAGGAACAGTAAAAAGAAGTAAACGGTAGTTACTACTGTGGTAACGGAGGTGACGGGTTAAACTCTCTCCCAGAGTCTCTCTCCCAAAGTCTCTCTTCTAGAGTCTCCCTCTCTTCCAGAGTCTCCCTCTCTTCCAGAGTCTCCCTCTCTTCCAGAGTCTCCCTCTCTTCCAGAGTCTCCCTCTCTTCCAGAGTCTCCCTCTCTTCCAGAGTCTCCCTCTCTTCCAGAGTCTCCCTCTCTTCCAGAGTCTCCCTCTCTTCCAGAGTCTCCCTCTCTTCCAGAGTCTCCCTCTCTTCCAGAGTCTCCCTCTCTTCCAGAGTCTCCCTCTCTTCCAGAGTCTCCCTCTCTTCCAGAGTCTCCCTCTCTTCCAGAGTCTCCCTCTCTTCCAGAGTCTCCCTCTCTTCCAGAGTCTCCCTCTCTTCCAGAGTCTCCCTCTCTTCCAGAGTCTCCCTCTCTTCCAGAGTCTCCCTCTCTTCCAGAGTCTCCCTCTCTTCCAGAGTCTCCCTCTCTTCCAGAGTCTCCCTCTCTTCCAGAGTCTCCCTCTCTTCCAGAGTGTTCCTCTCTTCCAGAGTCTCTCTCTCTTCCAGAGTCTCTCTCTCTTCCAGAGTGTCTCTCTCTCTCCCAGAGTCTCTCTCTCCCAGAGTCTCTTTCTTCCAGAGTCTCTTTCTCTTCCAGAGTCTCTCTTCCAGAGTCTCTCTCCCTCCCAGAGTCTCTCTCCCTCCCAGAGTCTCTGTACCTCCCAGAGTCTTTCTCCCTCCCAGAGTCTCTCTCTCCCATAGTCTCTCTCCCTCACACACACACACACACACACACACACACACACACACACACACACACACACACACACACACACACACACACACATATATATGTGTGTGTGTGTGTGTGTGTGTGTGTATGTGTCAATGGCAAGGTTATTGTGACAGTTTCTTGTGCTTTTCTCTCTTAGAATGTTCTTCCTTTCTATAGACAGTAACCCAATTGTTACTCCATAAGTTATACTGTTGGGTAGAGGACATAATTAGCTGTATCACTGACGATGTAATACACGAAAGCGCTCTCGTGCACCAACGGAAGAAGCACGCCGCGGGTACAGGGGATGGAACTCACGGGTACGTGGCGGCCCGTAGAATCAAAGCGAATCTCCTTATATCCCTGTATCTTGCTGTTTGTTCGCGTTATGGGATTTGTGATTGGTTAATATCATTAAACTCCGATGACAAGATTCTTGTCATTTGGTCAAATAAAACAAAAAATCATAAAACACCAAAATGTTTGATCAAACACCAGAAAAATATGACGTCAATCCTCGCTTCGCTGCGAGCGAAGCGAGGACTGACGTCATATTTTTCTGGTGTTTGATCAAACATTTTGGTGTTTTATGATTTTTTGTTTTATTTGACCAAATGACAAGAATCTTGTCATCGAAGTTTAATGGGTTAATATCATTGCCACACTCGGCCAGCATACTCCAGTATTACCTAAGAACTTCAGACTAAGTGTTCAGGGCGGCGGGTAATGACACTCAGATAGAAAATTATAAAGTAAGTTTATCAGAGCACTGACAGACGTGCGTACACTTCAGTTCTGTAACAAAACTGACTCCACGCCAACCTTGCGTTGGCGCGAAAAAGCATACATGAATCGCATTTGCGATTACAAAAAAAAAAAAAAAATATATATATACCTGTATATATATATATATATATATATATATATATGTCGCATTTGCGATTAATATATATATATATATATATATATATATATATATATATATATATATATATATATATACATATACAATGATAAATATATATATTAATGAATAAACAATACTGGAAATATGTACATACAAAACACAAGAAATATCATCATTACAAAAATGTTGGGTAAACATGGACTGTTGTATTACTCAGTGTCGAATGCCCAGTAGAGTTGAGTGCTACTCTTGCTGTAATGAACCATGAGGCTCCACTTACCTTAAGCAGTCATCCCTGATTGACTGAACCTATTTCCGTTTTTATATTCATTTATTCATTCATTCATATAATATATATAATTTACACACACACACACACACACACACACACACACACACACACACACACACACACACACACACACACACATATATATATATATATATGTATATATATATATATATATATATATATGTATATATATATGTATATATTCATATGTATATATATATATATATATATATATATATATATATATATATATATATATATATATATTACTGATGACCCACTTTCGGAGAAGAATAAGCGAAAGTATAAAGATCTGTACATTTTGATCACTAACTGTGATCCTCTTCAGCAGATATGAGTAGAGAACAATGTGTATTCATACAGAAGTAGTGATATATATATATATATATATATATATATA
>NC_134788.1:68090597-68123097 GCF_046742065.1 Oratosquilla oratoria | reverse complement strand
GTGTGTGCGTGTGTGTGTATGTGCATTTGTACTTGTGTGTGCGCATTTGGGTGTGTCTGTGCATTTGTGTATGTATGCCTTTGTGTGTGTACTTGTGTATGTATGCTGGCGCGCTTGCGCCATGTTTGTTGAGCAATCAAGATGCACAAGAAGTATCCATCTGGTTGGAAATCCCTCTCTGCCACGTGATGCATTCCATCGTTAACGGGTCATCTTTGACCTTGGCTTCTCATTAGCGATGGAGTAAGTTCTTGAGCTCATGTGGACGCGTTTGACAAACTGTCCCTCTTATCTATTACCCTATTTTTTTATAGCTAAATTTTTATCTATTATCTTCTATCTGTTATTGTATATTTTTTCCTCTTATGCTTCAATTTTGTTTTGTTTTCTATTTTATTTCATTTTAGTGGAGTTTAGTTTTTGTTTATGATTTTGGTTGCCTCCCTCAGTTATGTATTAACCCATTATACTCCGATGACAAGATTCTTGTCATTTGGTCAAATAAAACAAAAAATCATAAAACACCAAAATGTTTGATCAAACACCAGAAAAAATATGACGTCAGTCGCGAGCGAAGCGAGGACTGACGTCATATTTTTCTGGTGTTTGATCAAACATTTTGGTGTTTTATGATTTTTTGTTTTATTTGACCAAATGACAAGAATCTTGACATCGGAGTGTAATGGGATAATGTGTCTATACATATGAATGTACTTATCTATTCATTTATGTAAGTATTAATCTATTTATCTATTTAATATTTATATACACTATATTACTTCCGTGTTTTTTCTACTGCTCTGTGAATGACTTTCCCGTAATCCCATTCTCGTTTGCAATAGATTCAATTTCCAACGAATAGTTCAAATATTGCCTTTTAGAACTCTCATCCATTTTTATGATTTGCATTTTTTGGTATTGAAATTCATTTGCCATTGTTGGCTTCATGCGAATATTATGTCTAGATTTTTTTTTTTTTTTTTTTTGTAACAGCCTATAGACTCTCGTTTTTCTCTCACTCTTCTCATGCTCTTAGCATCATCTGCAAATATATTGCCATAGCTTGTAGTACCTTCCATCATGTCATTAACTGAAATGAAAAACGTTATTGTTGCTAACACTGAACCCTGAGGAACTCCGCTGGTCTCTCCTCTCCGTCCTGACATCTTTCCCTTCATTACAATCCTCAAGAACCTTCCCTTATTTCTTTTAATCTACTCAAGTAGTTTGCCTCAAAATCCTTCAATATGCTCCTGATTCCACATAAGGCGGCTGTGTGTGTGATAGAGAGAGAGAGAGAGAGAGAGAGAGAGAGGAGAAAGAGAGAGGGGGAGGGAGGGAGATTCAGCTACAGTCTGTAATGTTGAGAAATACTTGGAATACTGTCAGTTAACCCATTAAACTCCGATGTCAAGATTCTTGTCATTTGGTCAAATAAAACAAAATCATAAAACACCAAAATGTTTGATCAAACACCAGAAAAATATGACGTCAGTCGCGAGCGAAGCGAGGACTGATGTCATATTTTTCTGGTTTTGATCAAACATTTTGGTGTTTTATGATTTTTTGTTTTATTTGACCAAATGACAAGAATCTTGACATCGGAGTTTAATGGGTTGATGAGTTAAGCAAGAGTTCCTTAAATGTTGCAAGGTTGGAAGGGAAAGGAAGGGAGGGATCGAGGAAGGGAGGGAAATATTTTCTCAAGTAGATAAAATCTGACAGCACCCAGAAAAAAATCTAATGACAATGATAATGGTAAAAATAATATTAATGATGATGGTTATGATAAAGAGTATTAAAATCGTCTGCAACAACGACATCTGTAATAAGCGGTTAGGTCGCATTCATATTCAATCTTGTCCGATTGCTTTGGTGCCGCGCCCAGCGCTCATGGTCCCAAAGAAGCTAACAAGGAAGCGAGCGAGCAAGTAATCAAAGCCATTGGACGGTACCTAATGGATGGATGGATGGATGGATGGATGGATGAATGGAGATAAAAGGTCAGGAATGTCATGTGGACATTGACTTTCTTTTTCTTCTTGTAATTGGATGTTGTGTTCTTGCCCCACATCAAATGCATCAATATGAACTTTGGGTATAGTCGGAGAGGCTTATTAGATTTTCTCTGATTTTTTGTTTGTTTTTTTCCTCCTTTCTTTTACAATGGTTCCAGTGATACTCAGTGCACTGACATGAATGAGATGATCTGGAGTTGGCACGGAATGATATCTGATTAAAATTGCCTGACGACAGCCAGGTAGCGGAGGTGGAGGAGACTTCGGGAGTGGATCTCCCTCCTCAGCCCATTCGTGGAACCACATCTCCACCGTCGTCATCAGGACGGGTCTTTTGCTGTCTTCATCACGTTCTTCTTCCTCCTCCTCCTCCTCCTCCTCCTCCTCCTCCTCCTCCTCCTCCTCCTCCTCCTCCTCCTCCTCCTCCTCCTCCTTCTCCTCCTCCTCCTCCTCCTCCTTTTTCTTGAACTCCCCCTTTTCTTCGTACTCCTATTGTAGTTGTAGTAGTTGTTTGTAGTTCTGGTCCTCCTAACCTTTTGTCCTCGTTTTCCTCAAATTCCTGTGGTTGTTTGTCACTCCCGTTCCCTCTCCTCGTCCTACACCACCTCTTCCTCTTCCATGTCCTCCTCCTCCTCCTCCTCCTCCTCCCCTTCATCGTCTCTCTCTCTTCTTTAATTTCATGTTTTATGCAATCGTTAGTTCAGAGGCTCCGCTGATATCCCTACAAACGATGTCAGCAAATTTCAACAACAAGACTAATTTCCTTAAAACAATTCTCTTTTACTTAGGTGCAACCTTGCCCCTGATGATAGAAGCGATTTTTTTCCGACTCTTGCTTAGGCAATTGCTCACCACAAAGCAAGGACTTCACCATTGCATCAGACTTGCTCATACATAAGGAACTATCTGGAATTTGACCTGACCAGTATGTAATCTTAGTTTCATCGAGTCTTTGTTTAAGCGAGCCATTCGATAAGTGTGTGAAGGCATGACAAATGGATTGATAAGCTCCTCCAGTGGGACTTGATCTCTTGCATGTGCGACTGCTTACCATAAGGCAAGGACGTTACCATTGCACCAAACTTGGTCGTACAACATAAAACATAAGTACATAAGAAAGTAGGAGACCGCAAAAGACCATAAGGCCTACACTAGGGAGTTTCATGTCCATTACCACTTATCATCCCCATTCATAAAGTTTTCTTACCTTCTCCTAAAACGATCGATAGTTTCAGCACTCACTACATGGTTACTAAGTCTATTCCATTCGTTGGCCACATTATTTGTAAGTTTTGACTTGTTTCCTTAAGCTCGTCAATACGAGTCAAATTCTCGTGCGCAGTATCGGCTGCCATACGTACGATGCATCACATTACTTACGTTACAAAATATAACGTCACTGCTGTATTACTAGTTCTCTTTTACTCCAAGTAATAATAATAAACACACACACAAAAAAGAAGTTATCAAATCAGTTCACAGAATTCGGAGGTCACTCAGCTACAACTACGAAATAAATATGAGCAAAACTCCGATTCCGGAACCCTCGTATACCCACTCATGACGCCTGCGTATGTATCATCGTATGGAAGAGGTTAAATCTAAATTTCCCCCATTGACATCCTTTACTGCGAACTCTACCCTGTTGTACTTGACCCATTGAACTCCGATGACAAGATTCTTTGTCATTTGGTCAAATAAAACAAAAAATCATAAAACACCAAAATGTTTGATCAAACACCAGAAAAATATGACGTCAGTCCTCGCTTCGCTCGCGAGCGAAGCGAGGACTGACGTCATATTTTTCTGGTGTTTGATCAAACATTTTGGTGTTTTATGATTTTTTGTTTTATTTGACCAAATGACAAAGAATCTTGTCATCGGAGTTTAATGGGTTAACCTGACTATTTCTCGAAAACGCGACGCCTCGCAACATAAGGGAGACAGGTAGGCCCACAATGACACCCTATCGATTGTGTTCTGTAGGAATTGACGTGTGAGGGTAGAAGGAATCTTGCATCTACCTTCTAGACCTCCCATCTACGTCTGACTTGAACCACATTGCGGTAACCTAGAATTAGTCGTGCGTTAGATTTTTAAAGTGCCTCGTTTATCCGCAAATTCCTCGTTCTCTATTCTCTTCAATGTTTAGAGAAAATATTTGTTCTCATGCTTTATCTCGCCTCTTTTTCAGACTCAACGAAAATAGAATAAAATAAAATTACGAAAATAAAATAAAATAAAATAAAATATACTTAGTAAAAGAATCCTAAAACTGGCATTACGTTCTTGATCTTTTTTTTTTCTGGGCATGAGGAAGACTACATACAGTATGTGCACTTTCGCCTGTTGATGGCATGTATACCTTCCTTGACCGTCTCTCTCTCTCTCTCTCTCTCTCTCTCTCTCTCTCTCTCTCTCTCTCTCTCTCTCTCTCTCTCTCTCTCTCTCTCTCTCTCTCTCCCTCTCCCTCTCCCTCTCCCTCTCCCTCTCCCTCCTCCCTCTCCCTCTCCCTCTCCCTCTCCCTCTCCCTCTGCCTCTGCCTCTGCCTCTGCCTCTGCCTCTGCCTCTGCCTCTCTCTCTACCAGAGGTTGTAAAAAAAAAAAAAAAAGACAAAATAAGTTCCAATCTCTGGCGATATCCGGTTTCCAGTCGTTCACAGTATGAAGGACGTCAGCCACTGGTACCTCTAAGTGATGTTCCGAGAAGGCGGATGTCGATTAGGTTCATCTCCCTGCCTGCTTCCCGTCTTCCAAAAACTGTCAGCGCTTTCACCTGCTGAAGGTGCAGCCCTGAGGGGCAGGCACTCCGTCCCCGGGCCGGGCCCAAGAGCATAAGGATCTAAGAATGAAGGCGATTGCAAGACACCATAAGGCTTGCCCGGCAAGCCTTATGGTATCTTGCAATCTCCTTCATTCTTAGATCCTTATGCTCTTGGGCCCGGCCCGGGGACGGAGTGCCTGCCCCTCAGGGCTGCACCTTCAGCAGGTGAAAGCGCTGACAGTTTTTGGAAGACGGGTGGCAGGCAGGGAGAGGCAAGCCTTATGGTGTCTTGCAATCTCCTTCATTCTTAGATCCTTATGCTCTTG
Source organism: Oratosquilla oratoria (assembly GCF_046742065.1). NCBI lineage: Eukaryota > Metazoa > Arthropoda > Malacostraca > Stomatopoda > Squillidae > Oratosquilla > Oratosquilla oratoria. Next base: position 68,117,990 of record NC_134788.1, on the reverse strand, counting down.
GGCCCGGCCCGGGGACGGAGTGCCTGCCCCTCAGGGCTGCACCTTCAGCAGGTGAAAGCGCTGACAGTTTTTGGAAGACGGGTGGCAGGCAGGGAGATGCATCTGATCGACATCATCCCCTTCCATAAAGTTACCCAAGCTTCTCTTTAAACAATCGATAGTTTTAGAGCTTACTACATGGTAAACCAGATTTTGCCTATTTTCATCTTAAATCTAAATTTGTCAAATTCAAATCCATGACTGCTAGTCCAGCCCTGTTGTCTTAACATGATGACCTTGTGTGCGTCATCCTTCTTAAAGCCTTTTATCCACTTGAGCACCTCAATGTCCCCTCCATGAATTTCGGTTTACTGCTAGTCCAGCCCTGTTGTCTTAACATGATGACCTTGTGTGCGTCACCCTTCTTAAAGCCTTTCATCCACTTGAGCACCTCAATGTTCCCTCCATGAATTTCGGTTTACTGCTAGTCCAGCCCTGTTGTCTTAACATGATGACCTTGTGTGCGTCACCCTTCTTAAAGCCTTTCATCCACTTGAGCACCTCAATGTTCCCTCCATGAATTTCGGTTTACTGCTAGTCCATCCCTGTTGTCTTAACATGATGACCTTGGGTGCATCACCCTTCTTAAAGCCTTTCATCCAGTTGAGTACCTCAATGTCCCCTCCATGAATTTCGGTTTAATACACTCCTTTTCTTATAAGGAGAACTGACAACAAACTACCACTGTAGAGGCGTTACCATAGTGGGCTTCCACGGAGTTTTACGAGCGTCGACGGTTGAGAGTTCATTTGAGTAAAAAGGACTTTGGCTACAATATTCTATTTTCCAAATCTCCAAAATGTTTGGTTATTTTCACGTCATATATATCAAAGTTGAATGATGAACGAAGACGGCGTTTCCCAACCCCGGGGTGAATTACCCCAGTGGGGGTAATGGACCCATATTTTTGGGGTATGTGAGAAGAGGTAGCCTGACCAAGTCAATCGGTTTAAACCCATTAAACTCCGATGACAAGATTCTTGTCATTTGGTCAAATAAAACAAAAAATCATAAAACACCAAAATGTTTGATCAAACACCAGAAAAATATGACGTCAGTCCTCCTCGCTTCGCTCGCTCGCGAGCGAAGCGAGGAGGACTGACGTCATATTTTTCTGGTGTTTGATCAAACATTTTGGTGTTTTATGATTTTTTGTTTTATTTGACCAAATGACAAGAATCTTGTCATCGGAGTTTAATGGGTTAACTCTTTCTGGAGGTTGTGCACTTTGATTGGGTTCATTAAATATAGCCAATAGCGAGCTATATAGCCCATGCGGTTCATCAGGTGACAACGAAAAAAAACCATCCTATATTACCGGGTATATGTTCAATGGGGTAATCAATAACTGCGAAATTGAATTTTGGGGTAATCATTTCAAAAAGATTGGGAAACACTGAGCTAAGAGATTGTACACACATACGAATTTTAGACATACTGTTGAAATGTTCTTAGCGAACTCTAGATTCCTGGAAGTGAAGTTCTATTATATTTATTCAAATGGAAGTTGGAGGTAAGATGTGGGAGGAGAAATGGCCTAAACTAAAAGTTTTAACCCGAGCGGGTTCACGCCGACAGTGTGAGTGTTGATAGACAATGTAGACCAGCGTTTCTTAACCAGGGTTCCCCAGAATCCTAAAGCGGCCCATACACGATCAATTATATTGCGCAATTTCATTGTCAATACTCTGAATTGACAATTAAATTGACCGTGTATGGGCGATATAATATATAACTGAAGGCGGAGGAAGTATACGAGGAATAATGGAAGAATCTTACTGCCTTAACGTTTCGACCCTTAGGATCTTGATCACAAAGCTTGAAGCTTTGTGATCAAGACCCTAAGGGTCGAAACGTTAAGGCAGTAAGATTCTTCCATTATTCCTCGTATACTTCCTCCGCCTTCAGTTATATATTATATCGCCCATACACGGTCAATTTAATTGTCAATTCAGAGTATTGACAATGAAATTGCGCAATATAATTGATCGTGTATGGGCCGCTTTAGGGTTCCGCAAAAGGTCCCTAAGGGTTCCGCGAGAACAAGTGAGATAAGCTAATGCACTTTTGATTTTTTTTTTTTCAATTCCATATACGTAATATGATTAAACACGCACGACATATTCTTGGTTATTGTAATAATGTAATACAGACACCATCTTATCTAACCTATTATTACGATGAAAAAAATGAGAAAGATATGGTATATGTTTTTTTTCAGGGGTTCCTTGAGACATGCAATTTATTTTAAAGGTTACGCAAGGGGGGTAAAACAGTTGACAAACGCTGACGTAGACACTCAACACTCAACGCTACTCACTGCCTCATGCAGCGCTGCACGAGGCTCACTGTGGACCCAGCCTATTATGGAAAAGCCTTGAGAACTGTGAATTTCCAGTCAGCGAAGTTCGAGGAATTAATCATCATTATGACAACGAAGACCAAAAAAGCCTACGATTGGTGAATTGACAAGTGCTTAGGAAAGCGTTATAACCTTGTTCATCTGTTTATTGCACTAAATCCTCGAAATTAGCTGTGTTGCTTGTGGTTGCATAAGCAGGATTTGTTCCCCATTCGTTAGCTATGATATGGTAGGCAAAGGTTCATTCTACTTCTTACTTTGACTTACGTTTTGAATCTGTTTGGTTTCAGTTCAAGCTTGTATTTGATATGAACATGTTTTCAGTTGATGTTATTAACGTATATATTATAGTATTTTGAAAATATTTAGCAGTTCCCCTCCGAGCTACCTTTTCTCTCTCTCTCTCTCTCTCTCTCTCTCTCTCTCTCTCTCTCTCTCTCTCTCTCTCTCTCTCTCTCTCTCTCTCTCTCTCTCTCTCTTTGTGTGTGTATAATTAAACGTGGTGGAACACTAGGCTAACATGTTACTTAATTTTGCTGCTTCGTTTGAGTTGAAACGACTTTGGTTACAATATTCTAGAATTCCGCAAGAACATCTCAATAATCTGTTCAACATTCTAGGTTTAGCTTCTTAGTTCGTAATTCAGCTTTTCATTATATGACGCAAGAGTAATTTGACATTTAGAAATTCGAAAAAAAAAAATCATAACCGAGAAATGTCTTCCACCACTTTAGTAAATATTTCAGTATAGTGGCTCGTTGCTACGTCGTATTCCAAATATGGATAAGTTGACTAATCGTATAGTTTGTTGATCACAAAATATTTTTCTTTTTCTGTGAGATGAAAATACAAAACAAAAGTTGGGTCGTTATGAACGATTAATATTTTCTACTATTTCCTTGATTGCTTTTTCCAAAGAGATTGTAACTGTACTGTTTTCAGATCCTTGTGTAACGATTATGTTCAATCATCTCCCTTGGATCTAAAGCGGCCCATGCACGATCAATAATATTGCGCAATTTCATTGTCAATACCCTGAATTGACAATTAAATTGACCGTGTATGGTCTATTCAATTGTCAATTCAGAGTATTGACAATGAAATTGCGCAATATAATTGATCGTGTATGGGCCGCTTTATATACATATGTTTGGACAGCAGATATTATAGCTGCGACAGTTTCAGGCGATGACAGAGACACGCCCCATTTCTTTCTGACCAATCAAGATTGCTTTTGCATGAAGAGCTTTGGATGAAAGGTTCGTATGATTGGTTAGGGAAGAAAAGTGGCGTGGCTTGTACATTTAGTAACAAAGAATTCTCCTTTCCCATTGGTTTCAAGGACGTCCAGTCTATGTTCCCACAATTGAAATCACCTACAATATCAATTTCTTGTTGCTAACCTCTTTCAGTTCATAGTTAAGTTCCTTTGAGATATTTCTAAATAAACTCTCGTGTCCCAGCGCTTCCTCTGAATTTTGTAAAAGGGAAATATAAATGGAGTAACAATGTGCATTTTTTCATATTTGTAATTAGATCAATGGGTCTTATCTCATGTTTGTGTGTGTGTGTGTGTGTGTGTGTATGTGTGTTGTGTTGTGTTGTGTTGTGTTGTGTAGGACTATATGATTGTATACCTACACAGATCTTAGACAAAGGTCTTCATTTGAGCAACATTTCTCTCCTCCAGGTCCATTGCAACGAGCAAGTTCCAGCCCACGGATGCCCGTCGAGCCTTCCCTTGCTTCGACGAGCCCTCCTTCAAGAGTACCTTTACTGTCACCATGGTCAGACCCTCCGCCGGCTACATTGCCCTCTCCAACATGCCTGTGCAGGTGAGGAAGAAGTACCTGCCACGTTCTGAGCCTCGGAGTTAACTAACGTGTTTTATGGTGGATTTGTAAGTGAAAGCGTTGTGAGAAATATTAACCCATTCAACTCCGATGACAAGATTCTTGTCATTTGGTCAAATAAAACAAAAAATCATAAAACACCAAAATGTTTGATCAAACAGCACCAGAAAAAATATGACGTCAGTCCTCGCTTCGCTCGCCGCGAGCGAAGCGAGGACTGACGTCATATTTTTTCTGGTGCTGTTTGATCAAACATTTTGGTGTTTTATGATTTTTTGTTTTATTTGACCAAATGACAAGATTCTTGTCATCGGAGTTGAATGGGTTGAACGTGTGTATTTATTTACCTAGTTGTATTTTACGGGAAGAGAACTATGCTCGTAGTGACCCGCTTTTGTATTTTTCAGCATCCAGTTTGATCTTAGATTCTTGTATAGTTTTTGCATTCACTGTGTCCTCATTTAGTTTGTGTGTGTGTGTGTGTGTGTGTGTGTGTGTGTGTGTACGCACATGGTTTGTGGTTAATTATCTTACGATGAATTTTTTTTTAAGAGAATATCCTTTCACCCAAAATAAGATTCTAATGACAACCTGCGTTACATATGCTACATTGTTGAACAAATTTGATTACCTCAAACATTGATAAGCACTTGTTCGAACAACATTAATTCTAGGAATTTTAATAGAGAAAAAATCTAAGAAAACCCCTTCCTTGGTCAACACCCTCCAATCTAAGGAAGCCCAAAACCCTTCTCTTGGATTTGATCGTGTTACACAATATTCACGCAAACATGAATACCAATGTATATAAATCAATCATTTACATGGTTACATCTCTTTGAAGTGTGGAGATTTGACTTGGTTAAATACAATCGGCAGGTGAACGAGTTAAACAATCTTATCAATCTTATAGGTGTGACGACACAACCAAATACCCCGTTCACACGTTCACACATCACTTTAAACACGTATCTGTCGAACCGCGTTCGACGAACCGTTAGAACGTGCAAGTCCACATCCTCTTGAGTAAAAGCAACAACGACTGCAACAGCACTGTAGGAGTGAGGCCAAACGCAGTGTATGGGATCCAATGTATTTAACGTTTCGCCCAGCAGGGAGGTAGTAGTATAGGGTAGGATAGGTAAGATGGGGGAGAGGGGGGAATTTGGAGGGTTAGTGTAAGGAAAGAATGAAATGAAAGGAAGTTAAAGGTATGATAGATGTGGGGCAGACCACTTGCTCGGTTGAACACAGTGTAGAAACATCTGACTCCTTATACAACCCAAACTTGTGGGAAGAAACGAACATAAAACTGGTGTAAACACAATTTGCGTAAATTCCTTGTTACTTTGTTATTAAAATTGTTAGTTTTATTTATTGTAAAAAATTCATTGTTTTGATTTATATTACCAATGAACGATATAAAAGCAGATTCAAAACATCTACGTTTCGTAGTATGGATTTCATATTTGATAATCTTAAGATGCTGACTGGAATAATTCCAAGATTATTAAATATGAAAACCATACTATGAAACGTAGATGTTTTGAATCTGATTTTATATCTCTCATTGATAATATAATTAAAAACAATGGATTTTTTTTTTTACAATAAATAAACCTTTAGCAATTTTAAAAACAAAGTAAAAAGTGATTTACGCAAATTGTGTGTACACCAGTTTTATGTTCGTTTCTCCCCGCAAGCTCGGGCTATATAAGGAGCCAGATGTTTCTCCACTGTGTACATACGAATAATAACAATAATGATAATAATAATGATGATGATGATGATGATAAAAAAAAAAAATTGTAGAGACTGAAAAACTTTACACCAGGCTTAATGATCTCCTTATGGGTCGATAGCCTTATAAGAAAGAAAAAGAAAGAAAAAAAAAAAAAAAAAATATATATATATATATATATATATATATATATATATATATATATATATATATATATATATATATATATATATATATATATAAATCTGTTATTTCTGAAGAAGCCCTGCTGGGCGAACGTTAAATATACTGGATCCCATACTCTGCGTTTGGCCTCTCTCCTACACCACATCCCCTTCAAGTCAGTCCCCCAGACCCCGACCCCAGTTCCCAGGTGCACCAAAGGAGGAAAATGGGGATGACGTCACGGTTTAGAAAGAGTCTTGGTTATATAAACCAAAAGTAATCGGTCCTCTTCAATAGTGTGGCGTTGGGGTTTCTTGACCTATTTTCTCTATTTAAGCTCCTGTCAGACATACGCGACTCTGAGTGAGTTCGTTCGAGTAGAAACGTATTAGAAGGTTCTAACGGTTCGTCGAACGCGGTTCGACAGACACGTGTCTAAAGTGATGTGTGAACGTGTGAACGGGGTATTTGGTTGTCGAACACGGTTCGACAACCAAATATCCCTCCATTGTCCCAAGTCAGCAACATATGTTGGTCGCAGATTGTCTTCAGTATGTTGTTTTCGAATGTAATGTCTTCTATAGTTTGTACTGTGCTCTAGGTTTCAGCCCATACTAAAGTTTGCATTATAGAGGAGTATAGTTCTAAATTTAGTAGCCTGTCACCTTATCCAAATAGTCTTAGAATTGTCTTTGCTAAATTTCATGACTTGTTGATTACCTCGTTTGCCCTGGCTTGTTATCTCGATTCTTAACCCATTCAACTCCGATGACAAGATGTCTTGTCATTTGGTCAAATAAAACAAAAAATCATAAAACACCAAAATGTTTGATCAAACACCAGAAAAATATGACGTCAATCCTCGCTTCGCTCGCAGCGAAGCGAGGACCGACGTCATATTTTTCTGGTGTTTGATCAAACATTTTGGTGTTTTATGATTTTTTGTTTTATTTGACCAAATGACAAGACATCTTGTCATCGGAGTTGAATGGGTTAATGGACGTGCGCCATTATTCTATTTTTATTTTTATTTTATTTTATTTTTTTCCAACTGGTCTTATCTAAACGCTTCTTCAAACTTGGTGAGCCACGTTCGAGTCGTCTCCCATGATCGTGGGTGTAATATCGCTATCATTACATTTCGTGCTTCTTTCTTGTCACCAATAAAGTGATATGATCTTCTTTCCACCCTTCACATCTCACGTTTCTTTTTATTCATTCGTTTATTCATTTATTCATTTAACCCATTAAACTCCGATGACAAGATTCTTGTCATTTGGTCAAATAAAACAAAAAATCATAAAACACCAAAATGTTTGATCAAACACCAGAAAAATATGACGTCAGTCCTCACTTCGCTCGCGAGCGAAGCGAGGACTGACGTCATATTTTTCTGGTGCTGTTTGATCAAACATTTTGTTGTTTTATGATTTTTTGTTTTATTTGACCAAATGACAAGGAATCAGGAGGACTGACGTCATATTTTTCTGGTGTTTGATCAAACATTTTGGTGTTTTATGATTTTTTGTTTTATTTGACCAAATGACAAGGAATCTTGTCATCGGAGTTTAATGGGTTAATTATTCGTCAACCATCTATTCTGTACCTTCATCACTTCTTCGATTTTTTTTTTTCTTCATCTGACTTGGGATTAGTAGTATTATCTTTCAGCTTATTCGCTATTTTTATTTAATCTTCCGTCAATTTATTTTCCATTGTTGGGTTTTCAGTTTCGATGTTTGAAAGTGTGTGTGTGTGTGTGTGTGTGTGTCTCGGATCACGAGTTGGACTCGTGATCAACAGTTATTTCCCTCCCGGAAGAGAGCTCATATATGACCGCTCTATGGGTAATGCTGTGACCTAACACGCACACACACACCCAACTCCCCGCCCACGAGAGTTGGAGTAACAGCCTGCAGCGCAGCGATACTAAAATTATTTCAGCCCTGGGCGTGATTCGAACCCGGGCCGCCGTAGTGGCAACCGGGAACTCTATCAACTGCGCCGCGAGAGTGTGTGTATGCTCTTGTTTCTGCGTACAAGCGTGTGTGTGTGGTTGTGTGTTTTTGCTTGTGTGTATATGCATGTCTATGTGCACTTGTGCTTGTGTGTAGTGTTTACATGCTTGTGTGTGTGTGTGTGTATGTGTGTGTGTGGTGTGTGTGTGTGATTCACCTTTTTCACCTTGGTCTTTGGATCACGTGTTCGACTCGTGATCGACAGTTATTTCCCTCCCGGAAGAGAGCTCAGAGCTCGTATGACCGATCTATGGGTAATGATATGACCTTTCACACACACACACACACCCAACTCCCCGCCCACGAGAGTCAGAGTAACGACCCGAAGCACAGCGATACCGAAATAATTTCGGCCCTGGGCAGGATTCGAACTGGGTACTGCGAGCACCACCGTACTTCCCAGTCCAGTGCTCTACCAACTGCGCCACCGAGTCGTGTGTGTGTGTGTGTGTGTGTGTGTGTGTGTGTTTCCTAAATATGTCTACCTAGTTATACTATACAGAAAAAGGAGCAACGCTCTTGGGATTTTGTTTTCTACCATTTAATCACCATACCTGGCTTCAAACCCGTGCATGGTTCCAACGTGGGCTCGATCTCTTTATTCACCAGTTATCATATTTAAATATCAACTTATGTATTCTTTTAGCTTGGGCTACATTGCCTTCTAAATTATTCCGAGTACTTATGCTTCTGTGTAGAAAACTTTATTTCTTTACATCTTTTAGATATTTTCTTTCTCAATTTGTCCCCATAATCTCTTAACCCATTGAACTCCGATGACAAGATGTCTTGTCATTTGGTCAAATAAAACAAAAAATCATAATAAAACAACAAAATGTTTGATGATCAAACAGCACCAGAAAAATATGACGTCATCAGTCCTCCTCCTCGAGGAGGAGGACTGATGACGTCATATTTTTCTGGTGCTGTTTGATCATCAAACATTTTGTTGTTTTATTATGATTTTTTGTTTTATTTGACCAAATGACAAGACATCTTGTCATCGGAGTTGAATGGGTTAACAGGCCTAATCAAGAAATCTGTTCTGACAGTTCAGTCTGTCATCAAGTCGCCTCTTACTCTTCGATCCGTCAACGTTGATAAACCCAGTGTTCTTAGTCTCTCCTTGTATGGTCTATCTACGAGACTGGCTACTGCTCTTTGTATCCTTTTGAGTTTGCTTACATCTTTCTGTGTGGGGACCATACTGATGACCCCAAGTCACTAATCTTTTTTCGATCCCTCAACGTTGGTAAACTTAATATTCTTAGTCTCGCCTCGTATAGGTTATCTACGAAACTGGGAATCATTTTGGTGACCGTCCTTTGTATCCTTTTGGTCTTGCTGACATCTTTCAATCTGTGTGGGTAACATACTAATGACCCCAAGTCACCACATTTTTTTCGATCCCTCAACGTTGGTAAACTCAATATCTTTAGTCTCGCCTCCTATAGGTTATCTACGAAACTGGGAATAATTTTGTTGACCGTCCTTTGTATCGTTTTGGTCTTGCTTACATCTTTCAATCTGTGTGGGGACTCTAAGCCACCATTTTTTTCGATCCCTCAACGTTGGTAAGCTTAATATTCTTAGTCTCGCCTCGTATAGGTTATCTAGGAGATTGGGAATCGTTTTGGTGACCGTCCTTTGTATCCTTTTGGTCTTGTGTACATCTTTCTGTGTGGGGACTCTAAGCCACCATTTTTTCTTTCGATCCCTCAACGTTGGTAAGCTTGATATTCTTAGTCTCGCCTCGTATAGGTTATCTAGGAGATTGGGAATCATTTTGGTTACCGTCCTTTATATCCTTATGGTCTTGCTACATCTTTCAATCTGTGTGGGGACCATACCACTGATCCATATTCTAGTCTTGAATGGATTAGGATTTATATGATTTATATATTTTTCATCTCTTCATTCACATAATGAAAGTCCACTTAAGCATCTGCAGCGGTTCACATGTCTGTCCCACAGTCCTGCTTATACGTTTGCCAGCTGACCTGTCTTTTGTCGACACTCCCAGTTGATTTTATAATGGATTCGGAGGTCAAAGAGGGTCTTTTAGAGATAATGCCTATGTCCAATACATTGCGTGTTATTTAATTATTTTTATTTTTTTATTTTTTTAGAAGTGAAATTTTCTTTCTCGACTCCATGCAAATATGGTGTCTAGGTATTTTTTGCAACAGCCTACAACCCTCCTGGTTTTTCACTTTTTTCGTTATTTTTTGCGTGGATTTTAAAGGAACTCAGGGACAACATTACTCCAGTACTGACAGAGTTATTTGAAACATCTATTAGAGAGGGGAAGCTACCGGAAGACTGGAAATCAGCTAATGTGAGTGCAATACACAAAGAAGGAGATAAATCTGAGGTCAACAACTATCGCCCTGTGAGCCTCACATGTATTACTTGCAAAGTTCTTGAATCCATTATAAGGGACCACATTATGGATCACATGACACGTAATGATTTGTTTTCAGACAGTCAGTTTGGATTTCTAACAGGTAGGTCAACTGTTCTTCAGCTGCTACATGTTATTGATAAATGGACCAGAGTCATTGACGATGGAGGAGAAACTGATGCAATATTTTTAGATTTTCAAAAAGCATTTGATAAAGTCCCTCATCAAAGACTTCTAAGAAAGCTTGCCGGATATGGTGTGGGCGGTAATGTCCTCAGATGGATCACCTCATTTTTGCTGGAGAGGAGGCAAAGAGTCCAAATCAATGGAACATTCTCAAAATATCAAAGAGTACACAGTGGCATTCCCCAAGGCAGTATACTTGGACCAGTGCTTTTTGTCATATATATCAATGATTTACCTAGCTGTGTACAGTCGGACCTGTTCTTATTCGCAGATGACACAAAATTTTTCCGAGAAATTAAAAATGAAGAAGACAGACATAAATTACAAGAAGACTTGGACTCCCTGCAAGAATGGTCAAGAACATGGTTAATGCCATTCCACCCCCAGAAGTGCAAACACATGAAAGTAAGTGGAGGGCGTAGGCAAACAAAAGACACAGTATATTATATGCTACGTGGTGAGGAAAATGAAACAGTGGTTCAGAGAAGTGTCAAGGAGAAAGACCTAGGCTTGCTTACTGATGAGAGTTTATCCTTTGGTGACCACATACAGGAAAAAGTGAACAAAGCCAACCAGATCGTGGGAATGATTAGGCGATCTTTTGTATACCTAGATATACCAACATTTCGCACTCTTTTTAAGGCAATTGTTCGACCTCACTTGGAATATGCTCAGTCCGTCTGGTCACCTTATAAGAAAAAAGATATTAGGACAATAGAAAATGTTCAACGTAGAGCCTCCAAGATGGTGCCACACCTACAAAACCTTAATTATGAGGAAAGACTAAGGAAGCTGGACCTTCCAACTTTAGTATATCGAAGATTACGTGGAGATATGGTGGAGGTCTACAAAATTTTAAATCAGCACTATGACCCTGCTGTTAACATAAATTTCCAATTGAGAAAAGGACCAACTCGGGGCAACATCTTAAAGATCTTCAAACCAAGGAGCCGGACTAGACTGCGACAAGGTGCTTTCCAAGTGAGGGTAGTGGATGCTTGGAACAGCCTCCCCAATAGTGTCATAAAGGCAAAATCTATAAGATAATTTGAAACGAAACTTGATAAGCACTGGGAGAGACAGGCAATAATTTATGACTATGAAAAAACTATTGCATTTACTGGCACACCCGGCGAAGACCTACCGGAGGATGACCAAGATGTAATTTCTGCATCTGGCCAATCGAAGGTCACCGATCTGGACATATAGGTCTAGCGACCTGCGTCCAGTATCAACGTAAGGTAAGGTGTGCATTTCCGTGTGCATGTACGCGTGCGTGAATGTGATTGCATGTATGTATGTACATGTGCGCGTGTGTGTGCGTTTTTGTGCATGTGTGTGTATTAACCAATATTATTTTTACCGATTTATAATGTACAGGAAAGGAACAACCGTCATTGGGTCGTGTTTCTTATTCTCCAATATTTAAATTTAGGTGTGTGGCTGCACGTACATGCGCTTGTACATGTGTACGCGCTCGTTTCTGTGCAACTCTCCTTATACCTGCGTAGACAAAGGTTTTACCACGCGTGCCTTTGCATGACCAAACACTAATGGTTTACATTTAAGATGCCTTGTCTACTACCAGCGCACATGAACACAATGTCCGTGGTATACACACCTTCATGTATGACGCTTTCATTATGTGTTAATTTATTCTGTCTTTTTGTATCTTTTTCAGATACAAGTCGAGGACAGACCAGCGAAGGGTCTGACGGAAGTAGTCTTCCAGAAGTCTGTTCCTATGGTTACCTACCTCGTCTGTTTCATCGTCTGCGACTTCGAATCTGTCCACGCTCTGACTCAAGGCAACAAGGACTTCCGCGTCTACGCCACATCGGACCAGGTGAGCCTCAATGAGATCGTAATCCTCGGAGACCCAGGTCTTTCTTTTGGGGATGGAACCGAGTCCTGATAATAATTAGCCCAAGACACTGTAGGACGTTTCTGAATTTAATCTCTTATGACGTAATTTGATATTATGTTAACCCATTAAACTCCGATGACAAGATTCTTGTCATTTGGTCAAATAAAACAAAAAATCATAAAACACCAAAATGTTTGATCAAACAGCACCAGAAAAATATGACGTCAGTCCTCCTCGCTTCGCTCACGGCGAGCGAAGCGAAATACCTTCATACATCGCTTTGCTACCTGTATGTCTTTTTAGAGGGGGTTACCACGGTCTAACGGCTCGTCGAACGCGGTTCGACAGACACGTGTTTAAAGTGGTGAACGTGTGAACGGGGTATTTGGTTGTCGAACACGGTTCGACAACCAAATACCCCGTTAGACCTTATCCTAAGCGCAAACTGAGCCGCAGGGGAGACAGCACAGAGGAAAAAAACAGACTTCCTGTTGTTGAATTGAAGCACAATTTCAACTTCTCTCTTACTTGGAATGCTGATGTAATACCTCTAGAAGAGTTTCAAGCGAGAGAGAAGTTCAAACTGTACTTCAATTCAGCAACAGGAAGTCTGCCTTTGCCCTGTGCTGTCTCACCTGTGTCTCCTGCGTGTCATTTTGCGCTTAGGCAGAATCATTTCGAATTTCCGGAAATGACCTGCTGAGACTAGATAATATAAAATGAAACCTCTGGTTCCCCCACCCACTCCCTAAACCGTTTCTTTAGTAGAATTAGATTGTATTTGCCAAAAAATAACCTGTAGAGCGTATCAGTTTATGTCGTAGGGGCTAATCAAAGATAATTCTTGACGAACGGCAGGGGTGGGCAATGTATGTATATATGTAGGTATGTATATATATATATATATATATATATATATATATATATATATATATAAAGGGGAGCTCTGGGTTTCGTGCGCACAAAAAAGATAGCGTACCAGGATTGGCACGCGTGCCAAGGGTTGCCCACCCCTACCATACGGGGTCCCTGGGTTTAGTGAATTAGATTACACACATTTACGGTAATCTTTTTGACCCACACTACACTACCATCCACATCAATATATATATATATATATATATATATATATATATATGTATATATGTATATATATATGTATATATATATATTATCAAGCGTCATATATTTTCCTATGTAGTATGTAACTTACAGTTAGGCGATTTTCTTGAATAGTTACAATGAAATTGTCACGGAAAAGAATTTTAATTCTGTATCGCGAGAAACTCGGAGTGGGTTAAATATTTTGCTTGTGGCTCTACATGCACTGGGACCCAACTTAGTCATGTGTAGCAGTAGGTCAAATTCTAAATGGCTTGTATGAGTATAACATCCATATTAAAAAAACAAACATTTTGGTTCGAGTCCCCGTTGTTAATAAAGATCACTCACTGACCGCCAGATTTGGGTAAAATTATACTATCACACAAACACGGATATTTAACATGAAACGTTGTGCAATAACTCATAGACCTATAACCTAACCAAACCAAACAACCTACCGTAACCATTCCACAGAAAAACAAAACAAAAACAAACAATCTTTCAATTACAAGAAGGAAAGACAGGAAAAAATGGGTTTGCGTGATGCTGCAATAATATCGACATGTCCTCTCCGTGCTGAAGACTACCTCGTTTGAATCAATTGAAATAACGGTCTTCTTATCAGTTAGACCAATGGTGTATCAAATCTCTCTCTCTCTCTCTCTATCTATCTATCTATCTATCTATCTATCCCTCTCTCTCTCCCCGTCTCTCTCTCTCTCTCTCTCTCTCTCTCTCTCTCTCTCTCTCTCTCTCTCTCTCTCTCTCTCTCTCTCTCTCCCTGTCTCAACCTGTCTCAACCCCCCCACTCTCTCTCTATCTATCCCTCTCTCTCTACCCGTCTCTCTCTCTCTCTTTCTCTCTCTCTCTCTGTCTATCTATCTATCTATCTCTGTCTATCTCTCTCTCCCTTCTCCCCTCTCTCTCTCTCTCTCTCTCTCTCTCTCTCTCTCTCTCTCTCTCTCTCTCTCTCTCTCTCTCTCTCTCTCTCTCTCTCTCTCTCTCTCTCTCTCTCTCTGTCTCAACCTGTCTCAACCCCCACACTCTCTCTCTATCTATCCCTCTCTCTCCCCATCTCTCTCTCTATCTCTCTCTCTCTCCTCTCTCTCTCTCTCTCTCTCTCTCTCTCTCTCTCTCTCTCTCTCTCTCTCTCTCTCTCTCTCTCTCTCTCTCTCTCTCTCTCTCTCTCTCTCTCTCTCTCTCTCTCTCTCTCTCTCTCTCTCTCTCTCTCTCTCTCTCTCTCTCTCTCTCTCTCTCTCTCTCTCTCCTCCTCCCTTTCCACGACTACCTCAAAGAAGAGGAGAGGCGATTGGTGATTACTTGTTGTCAGTTTACTCAAACTTCTCCGATGTTCCTCTTCCTCTGCACCTCCTAAATTGTAGCCACACGTTCCCGGGTTACCCGTTTACAAGCGTCGTTCAGCAAAGGCAGCCATATAGATGGCGGGGGGCAAGGTGCTGAACGCTTTCGTCCGCGTTCCCGTATGTGTGTCCGCGTAGACGCCGATTGTATTCAAGGGCGACAGGTCTTTCCTGAGGAGGAGAAGTTGGAGGAGGATGAGGATGATGATGAGTCGATGGAGGAAGAAGAGTATAAGGAGTAAAAGGAAGATTACGATGAGGAGGAAGAGGAGGAGGAGGAGGAAGAGGAGAAAGAGGAGGTGTAGAAAGAGGTATAGAGTAGTAAGGGAGAAGTATTTGGTGAAGAAGAAGAAAGAACAAATGAATAAAAGGTAGAGATGGAGGAACAGGAGGAGGAGGAGGAGGAGGAGGAACTGGTAGAAAAGGAGGAGGAGGAACTGGTAGAAAAGGAGGAGGAGGAACACGTGGAGGAGTAGAAGTAGAAGTAGAAGGAGAAATAGGTAGAGGAGAAGGAGGAATGGGTAAAGGAGGAGGATGAAGGGAACTGGTGGTGAGGAGTAGGAGAAGTGGAAGGAGGAGTAGAAGGAGGAGGAGGGGGAACAGGTAGAGGAGTAGTAGTGATGGGGAGGAGGAAGAGAAGGAGGGGAGTAGGAGGAGGAGCAGGAGTAGAAGGAGGAGGAGGAGGAACAGGTAGAGGAGTAGTAGTGATGGGGAGGAGGAAGAAAAGGAGGGGGAGGAGGAGGAGGAGGAGGAGGAGTGGTTGGCGAGGGCATGATATTCTGCCTATGGTCCTCAGGCTACCGACCCGGCCGGCGTTGATCCACTCTGCTCTCTCTTCTTCGTGTTTTGATCTCGCGGCACCGAAGTGTCTAGGATTTTTTTTTTTTTTTTTTTTTTTTTTTTTTTCCTCCCGGGAGGGAGCACAGTCTTGCCAAGATTCTTGTGTGTGTGTGTGTGTGTGTGTGTGTGTGTGTGTTTGTGTGTTTCCGTTCATGCACCGTTATAAGCCTGTGTTTATTGTGTGTGTGTGTGTGTGTGTGTGCGCGCGCATGCATGCATGTTTATATGCTTCTGTATTTTGTGTATGTGGATGTGTACGCGAGTGTATATGCGCATGTGTGTACACGTATGTGTATGATTGTGTGTGCGTACATGTGTGTGCACAGATTTGCGTACACGTTGGCGTACACGTGTGTGCGTACGTATGTGGCGTTTACACGGAGGCCACATGTTCGTGTACATGTGTGCGCGTATACGTGTGTGTATGTGTGAGTGTGTGTATTTACCTAGTTGTATTATACGGGAAGGGAGTTATGCTCATAGTGACCCGTCTTTGTATCTGTCGGCATCAAGTTTGTTCTTAAATTCTTGTATAGTGTTTGCACACACTGTTGCCTCATCCAGTTTATTTCAGAAATCCACCACTGTGTGGGAAACTATTCTTTTTCAGATTTCTTCTGTAACTATTCTTTTTTAGTTTCTTTTCATGTCCTCTTGTTTTTCTGTTGTCCCACTTCCCATTAAACTCCGATGACAAGATGTCTTGTCATTTGGTCAAATAAAACAAAAAATCATAAAACACCAAAATGTTTGATCAAACACCAGAAAAATATGACGTCCGTCCTCGCTTCGCTCGCGAGCGAAGCGAGGACGGACGTCATATTTTTCTGGTGTTTGATCAAACATTTTGGTGTTTTATGATTTTTTGTTTTATTTGACCAAATGACAAGACATCTTGTCATCGGAGTTTAATGGGTTAATAAATCATCTCTATCTAGGACTTCCGTCCCTTTCATAATTTTGTAAATACTCAGTAGATCTCCTCTTTCTCTTCTTTGTTCCAGGGTTGGTAGTTCCAATTTGGCCAGTCTTTGTTCGTATGTCAATATGGAGAGTGTTGGGTCCATCTTTGTCGTTGCTCTTTGGATTCTAACTTCTTTATATTCCTTTTAGTACTGGGCGTCTATAGTGTCGCAGCATACTCCAATCTTGGTCTTATCAGTGTAACTAATATTTTATTTACCATTTCTTCATTCAAGTAATCAAAAGCCACTTTCATTGACCTTTTAGTAAACTGAAGGTTTCTCCGACTATTTTGTTGATATGATTGTCTGGTGACATGTCTTTGCTGATAATTACTCCTAGGTCCCTTCCTGAGCTTACTTTTTTTTACTTCCTCTGCACCAATTTTGGATTGCCCCGATATTCTAGTTTTACTTTTTCCAAACTCCATTTCTTGATGTTAAAGTTCACTTCCCACTTTTGACTCCATTCCCAGACTTTATCCAAGTCTTTCTGTATTGGCCGACATGTGTGTGTGTGTGTGTGTGTGTGTGTGTGTGTGTGTGTGTGTGTATGTGTGTGTGTGTGTTTGTGTGTAATTCACCATTGTCTTGGATAACGTGTTGGACTTGTGATCGACAGCTATTATCCTTACGGATCAGAACTCAGAGCTCATATAAACCGATTTATGGATAATGTTGTGACCTTACACACACACACACACACACACACACACACACACACACACACACACGCACACACGCACGCACACAAAATTCATTACCCAGTTGGTGTGCCGGCTTCCAGTGCAATGATGCTGATACTATTTCAGCCCTGGATGGGAATCGAACTCGGGTTGCTGGATTAATGGTTGTGAACGGTACCACTGTGCCTTAGAGCACGTGTGTATGTGTGGGTATGAATGAAAATACATAGATACAATTTTCTTTCTGCACTGAGCGATTTTATTAATTTTGGGGGACCCCGACCTCTCCCCCACCAACCTACCTCCACCTCAGTCACTGATGTATTGAATTACAATATATTTGTCACTCTCATTTTAGATATTACATTTTAGTACTTAGACTACACAGTCGCGCGCGCACACACACACACACACACACACACACACACACACACACACACACACACACACACACACACACAAATATATATATATATATATATATATATATATATATATATATATAACAAATCAAATGTGTTTTACTACATGTAAGATGATTTAGCGGGTGAGGTAAAGTCTAGTTGGGATTTGGATTTATTCGTAGGTACGAAGATAATGTACAATGAGAGGTAAAGGAGAGGGTCTCCCTACCTCTGCAGACTAGGTCCTTGACCTAGGCAGCCCTAGTGTCAGGTGCGTGAACTAGGCAATCCTAGTGCCGGGCCTTGACCCTGTCAACGCCTCCTGCCAGGTACGTGGCCGGGGCAGTCCTTATGCCGAGTCGGTGACCTCGGCAGTGCTATCTCCAACGGCACAGCCGTTCGGTAATAAAGTGGAACGGGTAGGTTTTGTGGGTTGCCGATGTGTTAGTTATCAAATATAGGTATGGGTGTTATAGTGGTTAGTTGTATGGTTGATGGGCGTGGCTAGATGTGTATGTATATTGGGTTACGGTAATGTAATTGGAGTAGGTATGAACAAGGGTTCAATGAGTGTCTGGTGACATTAGGCATCTCGTGTGGTGACACTGCGGGGGCGTCTTGTTGTACAGTCAAATATCATATGAGAATATATATTGAAATACATTAATATATTAAAATACATGAATAAACATATACTCTAGGAGGGATTCTGCCCACGGGGATATTGTCTTGGGGCGATTCTGTCCAGGAAGGATATTGTCAGAAGGGAATTTGTCCAGGGGTATTGTGTCCAGAAGGGATTATGTCCGGACACCATCCACCCATTTAGTCTTCGGACATTTAGTCTTCTGGACAATTGATCCACCACTAATTAGCCTTTCACTGATTAGTCTTCCTTTGAAAAATAACTATGTACATTTAGTCTTCCCAGTAAATTGCCTTCAAGTTAAAATAGGATAATCAGCTTAAAACATCAGTATTTATTATTTTATGTAGTGGTAAATAGGATTATGATAGGAAGAGTTAAGGATGTACATGTGCTAAGGGGAGAGGGTGGGGGAATATCAGATCATTTTTTGGTGGAAGGTAAGTTGAGAGTGGAGGATAGATGGAGAAGGAGGAAAGGGACAAAAGGTAGGGAGGTTCTTAGAGTGAACTCCTTGAATGAAAAGGAAAAGGAGAAGGAGTACGAAAAGAAGCTGAAGGAGGAGTGGGAGGGAGTAAAGGATAAAGCAGAGATGGGTGTGGAGGAGGAATGGGGATGGTTCAAGGAGGGAGTCTTAAAGTGTGCAAGGATGGTGTGTGGAACAAGAAGGACAGGGGGAAATAGAAGAAAGGGTAGTGAATGGTGGGATGAGGAAACAAAGAGGGTTGTAGAAGAGAAGTATCGAGCATTCACAGGTTGGTTACTATAGAGGACGGGGGAGTCATATGAGAGGTACAAAGAAAAGAAAAGAGAAGTAAAGCAAAAGGTAAAGGAGGCAAAGAGGAGAGCAGATGTGAAATGGGATAGGAGTATGACAGAAAATTTTGAAAGTAATAAAAAGATGTTTTGGAAAGAAATTAAGAGAGGAAGAGGAGGCGAATCAAGTAGGGAAGAAAAGGTAAAAGGTACAGATGGAGAGTTGATAATGGAAGAGATGGCAGTGAGGGGAAGATGGGCAGAATATTTTAGGGAGTTGCTAAATGTGAAGGAGGATAGGGAAGGAAAGATAGCTGCAGTGGGAAATACGAAGAAAATGAGAGTGATGAGTGAGGAGAACGGAGGAGAAATAAGGAAGGATGAGGTGAAGGCAGTTGTAAAGATGATAAAAGCAGGTAAGGCACCTGGTCTGGATGGATGTCATGCAGAATGTCTGAAAAAGGGAGGTTCAGTGATGGTGGACTGGTTGGTGAGATTATTTAATGTTTGCTGGAGAGAGGGTAAAGTACCGGAGGACTGGAGTAGTGCATGTATAGTTCCTCTTTACAAGGGAAAAGGGGACAAGTGTGAATGTAGTAATTTCAGAGGGATTAGCCTGTTGAGTGTAGTAGGGAAGGCTTATGGGAGAATCTTAATTGAGAGGATTAGGAGAGGAACAGAAGGAGTAATTGGTGAGGAACAGTGTGGATTTAGGACGGGTAGAGGTTGTGTAGATCAGATCTTTGTGGTAAGACAGATATGTGAGAAAGCTATAGGAAAGGGGAAGGATATTTTTTGGGCTTTTATGGATCTGGAAAAGGCTTATGATAGGGTAGACAGAAAGGCACTGTGGGAGGTTATGCAGATTTATGGGATAGGAGGAAAGCTTTTGGGAGCTGTCAAGAGTTTTTATGTGAGTAGTAGAGCATGTGTTAGGATTGGAAATGGAGAGAGTGAGTGGTTTGAAGTAAAGGTGGGACTTCGTCCAGGATGCGTTATGTCGCCCTGGCTGTTCAACTTATACATGGATGGGGTGGTGCGAGAGGTGAATGCTAGGGTAGTGAGTCAGGGATTGGAGATGGTTAAAGAAAAATGGAGAAAAGTGGGAGGTGAGCCAGCTGTTGTTTGCGGACGACACTGCGCTTGTGGCAGGGTCAGAGGAGGGATTGAGGAAGCTGGTGGCAGAGTTTGGGAGAGTATGTGATAGAAGAAAGCTAAAGATAAATGTGGGTAAAAGTAAGGTGATGAGATGTACAAGGGGTGAAAGTGGCAGTAGACTGGAAGTGAACATTAAGGGAGAGCGACTGGAGGAAGTGGATAGTTTTAGATACTTGGGTGCAAGTGTAGCAGGAAAAGGTGGAGTGAAGGTGGAGGTAGAATGTAGATTGAGAGAAGCGAGTAAATGCCTTGGTGGTTTAAAGAGTGTAATGAGAAATAGACATTTGGGAATGGATGCGAAGAGGAGACTGTATGAAGGAGTGATTGTGCCAACAGCACTGTATGGGGCAGAAACGTGGAACATAAGAGAAGAAGAGAGAAGGAGTTTGAATGTGTTTGAGATGAGGTGTCTGAGAAGTATGGTGGGGGTTACTAGGCTAGATAGAGTGAGAAATGAGGAGGTGAGGAGGAGAACAGGGGTGAAAAAGGATTTGGGAGAGAGGGTTGATGAAAGAATATTAGGATGGTTTGGACACATGGAAAGAATGAGTGACGAAAGACTAGTAAAAGAGGTATGGAAGGCAGATGTGGAGGGAGTGAACATGAGGGGACGTCCTAGGATGAGGTGGATGGATGGGGTGAAGGGGGCTTTGGGGAAGAGGGGAATGTCTGTTGAGGAAGGAAGGGAGAGGACGGAAGACAGAGGTGAGTGGAGAATGGTTGTATATGGATGATGTTGTGACGACATGAGGAGGAATAGGCGGGGGGGTGGGGTAGTATGTGTGAGTAAATTTTGACGCAGCCCGAAGGGATTTCTCCCCGTCCTCTCCTTATATGCAAAGGGGGACGAAGAGGGGGGGTCGCCGATTAAATGAAGCGGCCTTGCTGTGGATGTACTGTGTCTTGCGACACTGCTTCTGACCCAGGGCGGTGGGCAGGGTTCAGGGATGACCCGTCATCCAGGAGGTGCTCAGATGAGAGGAAGGGTGGGAGGGGTGTGGAGTGTATTTAGGGATGAAATGGGTGGGAGTGTTTTTATGCCTTTCCTTTTGTGGCTACCTCCCTTGGAAGGGGGAAAAAGCCTTGGTATATATCATATATCATATTATCAATGTGTGATTTAATATAACCATATATAAATGATAAATAAGATAAGAATAGGAGGATTAGAGGCTCTAGGGTACCTTATATTTCACATCTGGTATGACATATACCAAGTTGATTGATGTGCTGCTAGAATGAGGTATATGTGTGATGGTGAATCAATAGAAGAACGGGGTGAATAACTTGTCATTTATCATCTAAAGATTTTGTTGATTTATCACCCCGTGGCGTGATTCTATAGCTAATGACATTTAACTCCTCTGTGCTTCTAAAGTATATGTGTGATGGTGAATCAATAGAAGAACGGGGTGAATAACTTGTTGTCACTTATCATTTAAAGATTTTGTTGATTTATCACCCCGTGGCGTGATTCTATAGCTAATGGCATTTAACACTTCTGTATGCCTGTCTGTCTACAGATCGACCGGACCCAGTATGCGCTCGAGCTAGGAGTCAACGTTCTTAACTTCTTCGAGAATTACTTCGAGATCGAGTATCCTCTCCCCAAGCAAGGTACGCGAAGAAATGGACACAGTTCCTTCTGTGCTCTCGGGTCTTCTTCTGTTTTGTCAACAGGAGGAGGAAGTGCGGTCACGGGTTGCCTTCGAGAAGTCTTTGACTCGGTCCGGGGATCAAGTGTCAGTCCCTCGGGGCCCCACCTCCACATGGAGGGGAAGTTGATGGTTTTTGAAGATGAACTAGGGGGAGATGAGTCTGTATGATCAGGTCTACGGTGAGAAGGAAAAAGTGTTAGCAAGTTGTTTGTTAGATAATTTTTATGACCATCGCGCAAGGATTCGAACCTGCGCTGTACATGACGACAAGAGGCCCGCCATGACTACCGCCTTAGAACACTCGACCACTGAGTGGTCGAGTGTTCTAAGGCGGTAGTCATGGCGGGCCTCTTGTCGTCATGTACAGCGCAGGTTCGAATCCTTGCTCGATGGTCATAAAAATTATCTGATTAATGTCGCTGTACACTAGCGAATTCCTCGTAAGGTTGTTTGTTGTTTACTGGCGAGGTTAGAACTGAACTGATTACTGATAATTACTTGTATTAGGTCAGGTTGGGTCACGCAGGGTCACACTGTCACAGAGTGCATGTCAGGTCGCGACTAGTACGTCAGATTGCTAGCGCGTGGTCAACACAACGTGCACTCCATTCTGTGATACCACGTGGTCAATGGCACCACACGGCTGTTGGTACGTAGGTCGCACGAATCTCTCTGACGACCGTCTTGCAGTCTCTAATCATTGACCCCTTTATATAATTATGATGGGAATAGTGCTGAGAGACCGAAGGAGAGCAAGTTGGGTGAGAGAGCAGACTAGAGTGAAAGATATTGTGGAGGCAGTAGAAGAGAGGAAGTGGAATTGGGCAGGTAAGTTAGTGCGAACGACTGATGAGCGATGGAGCAAGTGTGTTACGGAATGGACGCCGCGAGATAGGAAGCGTGGAAGAGGGAGACCAGGCAGAAGGTGGAGAGACGAGATCGAGAAGTTTGCAGGGGTGACGTGGCAGACAATAGCGTGGTCGTGGGAATCATGGAATGCTATGAAGGAGGCCTTTGTTCAGCAGTGGACTCTGGATGGCTGAATTGATTGATTGATGCCGACGGTTGTGGTGGTGGTGGTGATGATGATGATGGTGATGATAGTGATGATGATGGTCATGTTGATTATGATGATGGTGATATTGGTGATAATTACGAGGAGGAGGATTGTGATAAATGTGATGATGATGAAGGTTGTTACAATTGTACATGTTATATAATTATCATGAACTATATATCTTCAATCTACAATGTTTATTCATCGTTTATGCATTGATATCTGAGTTTTTATCTTTTTATTTTGGCCTATGTGTACCTTTACGTATTGAGATGACATAATATTGTGTTAGGTTGGTTTTATCTATGTATGAAGAGTATGTGATCTGTTTCGGCCAGCCTCATCATCAAGGGGAAAGTGACTTAAGTGTGTGTGGCCCTGGATCACGTGTTGAACCCGTGAACGACAACTAATACCCTTCCAGATTAGAGTGCAGAGCTCATGCATGAACAAGCTATGGGTAATGCTCTGACCTTACACACACACACACACACACACACACACACACACACACACACACACACACACACACACACACACACACACACACACACACGCACACAATTCCCGGCTGCCACTGCGGCGGTCCGGGTTCGAATCCTGCCCAGGGCTGATATAATTTCAGTATCACTACGCTGCGGGTCGTTACTCCAACTCTCATGGGCGGGAAGTTGGGTGTGTGTACATGTGTAAGGTCACATCATTACCCATAGATCGGTCATACGAGCTCTGAGCTCTCTTCCTGAGGGGAAATAGCTGTCGATCACGAGTCCAACACGTGACCCAAGGCCATGGTGAATCGCACACACACAACTCTTTGTCCACGAGATTTGGAGTGCCAGCTCGCGCGCGCGTGCGTGCAAGTGTCAGTGGAAATGTAAGCCGCACTCGTCCTATGGGGACTTGAGAGTTTTACCTCGCCGATGTAGTCTGTCCCATGCGTCCTTGGAGGTCAACAACGACAGTCACTTGGAGATGGGCACTCTGGACACCGCCGCCGTCTAGTTGGCGTCTGACGGCGACTGGACGGGGTGAAATGGTGGCCTAGCATTACAGCCACAACGCTAATGGTGCCCGTCGGCGACCATGTAGACCAGCGCCGCAACACGCCATCCTGTCGGCGACCATACCGACCATCGCCGCTGACGGACGCAATACCGGCGGCGCTTGACAACGATCCCATCATGCAGGTCCCCAACGCAGTCACAATGGGCCTAATTCAGAGCGCCGTCTAACGCCGATCGGTCGGGGACGGCGCCTCGTCCGGTACATAATGGTTGCCGCATGACGGCGAAGACGTCCCGTAACCGACCAGTCCAAATATCCGACCTGAGCTGCCGCCGACTTAATTTTTGAGTTTCGTACAATGCTCAAAATTGCCTAACAATTACCACAACCTGTCCCGACCTTCCCGCCGCACTCCCGTTTATCGGCTACCTCTCCCGAAGCGCGGCAACTTCGACAAAGACCTCGCTACGACCTCTAAGTCTGCGCGGGACCGGACTTGAGACTCCATAGTGGGAGTGCTTCTTAAGTGTGTGTGTGTGTATGTGTGTGTGTGTGTGTATTTGAGGACTCCTTTATTCACTCGTTTTTTACTTGCAGATATGATTGCCATCCCCGACTTTGTGTCCGGCGCCATGGAACACTGGGGGCTCATCACATACCGGGAGACGAACCTCCTCTACGACGACCGGTCGTCTTCGTCGTACAACAAACAGCGCGTCGCAGCCGTTGTCGCCCACGAACTCGCTCACATGTGGTTTGGCAACCTCGGTAAGTTAAGGTCGTAAATCCCACTTTTAGAAAAGAGGAGACGAAGGTAGACAGTTCCGTATATTTCGATCACTAGCTGTGATCCCCTTCAGCGGATTGAGTACAGAGTTACAAAGACATGTATATATATATACAAGAATGATAGGTAAATATGTAGGAACCAGGGGAGGACTTAAGTCATGTGGCCGATACTAAGCAGACATTGTTGGATTTTGTCCACTGTTAGTTTGGATGGTAACGGTCTTTTAACTGCTATGGTGGTGATGCTTGTCAGGTGACCATTGACCATTTGATATATTGTAATTAGGAAAATATTTTATCTATGAAGATTCATTGATTATCCCTCTAAAACTACATTTTGACTTAGAGATAATTTCAGCATCATCCCAATCTATGCGGTGATCTTTATTGGCAATGTGCTGAAATACCGTGGAGTTCTCTTGCCCATATTTTGCTGAATTTTTATACTCTTTTATCCTAGTTGCCAGGTATCTTCCAGTTTGTCCCCAATAACCATCATATATATATGTGTGTGTACATATATATATATATAAATATATATATATATATATATATGTATGTATGTATATATGTGTGTGTGTATGTATCAGCTGATAATAACAACACAAGCTTTATCTCTTAATCTAGTAATAGGGATGTTTGGTTTTCTAAAGGACTTCATTCTCACAAATGTTTCTTTGAGACTTACGGGACCAAAGAAGTTGATGGGAGATGTTTTCGGCCTTGTGAGCACAGATTTGTTGTGCTTGCATACCAGAGGTCATACGAGAACTACTTAAAGTATTTATTTCCATTAAACTAAATTTTACATTTGGGAGTTTCCTTATATTGTTGTCTCTCATTTTTTATATTCATTTAAGGTCATGAATGACTATATGCCAGGGAAAACTGTACATACAACTTAAAGCAGCAAGACAGAGCAGTTAGTCTAGTTCAAATGGCAGGCCAATCAAGCTTGTGGTTACCAGTGGTCATACAAAAGAAGTTTTAAATTCATTAGTTATTTTTTAAGGTGAGCTCTGGATTTCGAATGTCGGAAGAAAATGTTAGTGCATTAGAGCCTGCACGCGTGCCAAAGGTTGCCCACCCAGTTCTATTGGTTCACCCCTAAACACAAACATAAGTCTTATACAGTCGGTATTGTAAGGGGATGGGGATAGACTTCTATGACCCCCCTACGGATCAGTCACTAAAAGAGGAATGATAATCACTTTCAACTTCTGTTATCACTGTGGTTAAGTGCAAACACACTGTTTTTCTGTTGGGAGTTTATTACATAGATCTACACACAAGTATGGCAGGAAGTGATTTGCTTCCAGGCGGATGCTAAGGAGGCCCAGCCTTGGGCATGAGCACGCTCTCCCGATCCCTTTTCTGATACACTGTTGCCAGGCGGAGAAAAGACCAGGCAAAACAATGCAGACAACACATCTAGGTATAAGAATATACAGAAACAAGAGAACAACCACATATGATGAGGAGTATGCATGCAAAATGGTCACGGGCAACGTCATACTAAGTACCCCAATGCTATGGCACATAAGATTGGCAACAGCGCACGCGCTTATAGGGTACGCCTTATGACGTATATATAATCGGTTATACAATTGTGTATAGGGCACCTATACAATGTAACGACCACATAGGCTTACTTATACAAAACATTTACAATAAATATATGTTGATATTAAGTACTCGTGTATGATAAAGAAGTATTACGTCATATACAATAAAGGAGATACATATACAATAAATATATACAATAACTAAGTAAGAAAGGACTTGCCACATCACCCCGTTCTGTTCTCCTCATTAAATATTTCCTTAACCACCTCGGGGACAGAAGCGCTGGTAAGAGAATATTAATGACCCTCAACTGACCTTGTATGACCCTTTCTTTCCAGTCACGCTACGCTGGTGGGATGACTTGTGGCTGAACGAGGGCTTTGCCAGCTACATTGAGTACAAGGGTATTGCACACCATGAACCCGACTGGCAAGTGGTGAGTACCAAACAGATTCATCTGACCTGATCTGACCTGACCTGAATCGACCCAATTTTGTACATTCCTCTCTAAATCTGTGTCACGCACTTTTTAGCTTGTTTAACAGCCAGACCATATAATCTTATGGTCTGGGGTTCACTCCAGGCATCCATCTTTATCCGCAGCCTACTCCTTCCTCTTCTGGATTGATTCGTATATCCTACAAAAATATCTTCTTCCATCCATTCTCATAACATATAACAAATACAGTGTTTAGGAAGAAAGTCAAGTATGAGAATACTTGGTAGTGGATAGAAAGGTGGTAGATAGGGCATTAATGGACTG
>NC_134788.1:68065597-68085597 GCF_046742065.1 Oratosquilla oratoria | reverse complement strand
GAAGCACCAGGCCCAAGGATCTCAACCCATTAAACTCCGATGACAAGATTCTTGTCATTTGGTCAAATAAAACAAAAAATCATAAAACACCAAAATGTTTGATCAAACAGCACCAGAAAAATATGACGTCAGTCCTCGCTTCGCTCGCGAGCGAAGCGAGGAGGACTGACGTCATATTTTTCTGGTGCTGTTTGATCAAACATTTTGGTGTTTTATGATTTTTTGTTTTATTTGACCAAATGACAAGAATCTTGTCATCGGAGTTTAATGGGTTAACTTGAGACAGATTAGATCCCCTTTGCTTCCAAGAAGGCGCCACAGAGGTGAATGAAATCGCCTGGTGGGAGTCAGAATGAAAGGAAAAGTTCCACACGGTACGCAAAGACCTAACGCCGACCCTCAAGTGAGTTCGTTTGAGTAGAAACGACTTCGTTAACAATTTTTTTTTTCGAATCTGCAAATGTCATATTACCTTGGCGTCATATATTGAGCTGAACGACGAACTAAGAGAAACTTATACGAATATTAGACACATTGTTGAATTGTTCTTAGTGAAGTCTAGAATATTGCAAGCGAAGTCGTTCTCCAGCTTTTCAAATTCACAACATTTGACGAGAATCGTGATCGTGTGACTGGGGCTTTAGACTGTTTGTCCGAGCAGTCCCGTCTCTATGAGAAGTGCCTTGGCTGGAACGGAGTTTTCCAAAAAATTCCTTATAGAGTTGATGAGGTTGGTAGAGGAGTATCGTCCAAATAGTAGGAAGGAGTAACTTAAACTTCGAAACTGTTTTAGGACTTGTATTCGATTTGCCCGTCCGCCATGACATACATAATACATAGAGAATAGATATAAGCTTTGAACAGAGTATGAAAATAAAACTCTACATATATAAATTCAACAATACAACAGTCATCCTCATATGAGATATAATTTTTAGAACATACTGTATTATTTATAAAAGACATATATAATGAATTGGTAAAGATTAAAAAATTTATGTACAGTTAAGATATGTGCAATTAGGGGACACTATAGCAGTGGCAGCGTGTTGCCACAGAGTATATGTTGTGTTGTTGGCGTGTATGATTGTGTGCAATGCAGCCTTCTATAATGTGTTGTATAGTGTGGAGGTGAAGTGTTACATCCTGGACAGTTACCTGTGATGCGGTCATCCAGCCTCTTCTGGTAACTTAGAAAGGCTGGATGGTGGCCACATCACAGTCTGGCCAGGTGGACTCTGTCCACTCGGGGGAAAGAGGATTCAGAGGGACGGATATCAGGGGGTCGGGCATGCAGCAATAAATTGTCTTTCAGTCTGTTGATAGAACAGTGAAAGATATGGTTATGAATATGCTTCTGACTTCTTTTTTCCAGGGTGCTTCAGTTCTACGAATGCTGGAAGATTTCATGGGGAGCGAAGACTTCCGGAAGGGTATCAGGAACTTCCTGAGAAAGTATATCTACGACAACGCCGTCACGCAGGACCTCTGGACGGAGCTCGAGAAGACGTCGTCGGAACATCTCAACATCACTCGTATCATGGATTCTTGGACTAGGCAGATGGGTTATCCGGTGTTGCACGTCAAAAAGGTTGGGCCGGTGAGTATGCTGCTGCGACGGGCGTGTGGATGTTGCCAATTGTATCTATTGTTTGTCTTTTATCTATCTTATTTATCTATTTCAATTTATCTATTCATCTTTTTATTTCTATTTGTTTGTTTATCTATTTAACTATTTATCTGTTTATCTTTATTATCATTATTATCACTAGTATTATTATCATTATTAGTATCATCATTAGTATTAGACGGGGTTTACATGATCTAACGGTTTGTCGAACGCGGTTCGACAGACACGTGTTTAAAGTGATGTGTGAACGTGTGAAAGGGGTATTTGGTTGTCGAACGTTGTTCGACAACCAAATACCCCGTTCACACATCACTTTAAACACGTGTCTGTCGAACCGCGTTCGACGAACCGTTAGACGACCGTGTAATTTCCCTCTTAGTATTACTGTCATTAGTATTAGTATCATTATCATTATTATATTTTCTTTTTCCTTCTCCTGGTTCGGATGGACATTTTTTTTTCCATTGCCCATGACGACGACAGCATCGCGTCAACGCGACGTGGTGTCATGCAAAGGAGACATTTAAAGAATGACAATCAAGTTAGAAATTAGCCTCACTCTTCTCTGAGTAGATAATAGTCTCCAATTATATAAGAATGCTGTGCAAATATGGTCCTTAGAGGTCACTAAACTCTCTATTGTATTCACTACTTGAAACTCGAAGCAATTAACCCATTCAACTCCGATGACAAGATGTCTTGTCATTTGGTCAAATAAAACAAAAAATCATAAAACACCAAAATGTTTGATCAAACACCAGAAAAATAGGACGTCAGTCCTCGCTTCGCTCGCAGCGAAGCGAGGACTGACGTCCTATTTTTCTGGTGTTTGATCAAACATTTTGGTGTTTTATGATTTTTTGTTTTATTTGACCAAATGACAAGACATCTTGTCATCGGAGTTGAATGGGTTAAGTCAAGGTTGAGGTTAGATTTACCTGATTCGTTTTATTTAAATTATTTATTTATTTATTCATTTATCTATACATCTATTCATTCATTCATACATTTGCTTATTTTATATATATTTTTCTTGTTTATTTAATTTTTTTCAGTTGTGGCCTCATTTATGTCCGATTAATTTGAAAAATACCAAAGCTAATTTTGTTCTATTTACCAATTATGGTTGTAGCGTTGTGTTTAGTAGAATTAGCTCCTAAGCTTCTAGATACGCGTTTTTATTGACTACAAAGACTCCTAGTGACCATGATAGATTGAATTTAGATTAATATTTTTTGAGGGCAATAAGCTGAAGTCTGTTCAAGATAGCGGATTGATATAATAATTTTTTTTAGACTATACCAGTAGTGGGAAACCTTTTGTAAGTGGGGGGGGGGGGGCAAAATCAGCAAACTATTTGATACAAAATTTTCTCGCGCGCAATCGGAGCAAAATCATAGGCTGCATACGAGTATCCCCCCCCCCCTTCACTTCTTAGGACCCCAATCCACCCTTCAGAGTAAAAGTTGGATGTTTGTTTGTTTTAAGATGAGCTCTGGGTTTTGCGTGTCGGTAAAAAGAAAAGTCGTTAGTGTGCCAGGTTCGGCACCCGTGCCAAGGGTTGCCCACCCTGATATAACCTTCACCTTGGAAGGGTCTTGATCACAAAGCTTTTCAAGCTTTGTGATCAAG
Source organism: Oratosquilla oratoria (assembly GCF_046742065.1). Lineage (NCBI taxonomy): Eukaryota > Metazoa > Arthropoda > Malacostraca > Stomatopoda > Squillidae > Oratosquilla > Oratosquilla oratoria. The sequence goes on along the minus strand of NC_134788.1, from coordinate 68,082,335 downwards.
ACCCTAAGGGTCGAAACGTTAAGGCAGTAAGATTCTTCCATTATTCCTCGTATACTTCCTCCGCCTTCAGTTATATATTATATCGCCCATATACGGTCAATTTAATTGTCAATTCAGAGTATTGACAATGAAATTGCGCAATATAATTGATCGTGTATGGGCCGCTTAAGTGAAGGATAATTTACTACACTAACCAATTCTTCCTCTTGCGTTCTTCAGGACGCAGTTCGAGTGACTCAGAAGAGGTTCTTGGTGGACTCAGAAGCTGTAGGCGACAATGACTCGCCGTACGGCTACGTGTGGGACGCGGCCGTTTCCTACAGGACAGACCTCACAGACAGACAGCAAACCTGGTTCTACCGAGAGGCTGACTCAGGTGAGGTTCACATGTGGAAGGACAGTGGGTTAGATGAGTGTAGAAAGTAAGAGGGAGGGAGAGGGAAGGAGGGAGGTAAGGAGGGAGAGAGAGAGAGAGAGAAGCGTAGACTCAGAGGTGACTTGATACAGGTCTTTAAGATTTTAAAGGGAATTGACAACATCAAAAGTGACAAAATTTTCACATTGAATGAGAATCAGACAAGAAACAATGGTCTCAAACTATCCGGAAATAGCTTCAATTTGGAAGTAGGTAGAAACAACTTTGCCAACCGTGTAGTTAATGAATGGAATAAACTTCCTGCACAGGTAGTGCAATGTATTTCAGTTCGAAGCTTTAAGAATCATTTAGATAAATACCTAAGATGCTGTAATGATTATAATTTATTTTATATTATTTGTTTTTGTTTTGTTATCATTTGTCTGTCTGATTTTCATTTATTATTAGTTATATGTCAATTTATTATTATTTACTATTTACCTGTTTGTTTATTATTTAACTATACCTATGCATTTATTAATGTATTTTATTTGTTATTCACATTATTATCATTTTTATTTATTGTTTTATTATTATGATTTTTTTTCGCATCCGACCTAGATATGGATCAAAAGGTCTCTGTCGGCATGCTCCGCCTTTGTAATCCTTTGAAAGGCAGAGAGGTCGAGCAGTGAGAGAGAGAGGTCAGGCAGAGAGAGAGAGAGAGGTCAGGCAGAGAGAGAGAGGGCAGGCAGAGAGAGAGAGGGCAGGCAGAGAGAGAGAGGGCAGGCAGAGAGAGAGAGGGCAGGCAGAGAGAGAGAGAGGACAGGCAGAGAGAGAGAGAGAGAGAGAGAGAGAGAGAGAGAGAGAGAGAGAGAGAGAGAGAGAGAGGGAGAGAGAGAAAGAGAAAGAGAGAGAGCGGAGGGAGAGAGAGAGAGGAGGAGGGAGAGAGAGAGAGAGAGGAGGAGGGAGATAGAGAGAGGAGGAGGGAGATAGAGAGAGGAGGAGGGAGATAGGAAGAAGGAGAGAGGGAAAGAGGAAGTGGGAGAGAGGAAGAGAGGAAGAGGGAGAGGGGAAGAGAGAGAGAGAGAGAGGTCAGGCAGAGAGAGAGAGAGAGGTCAGGCAGAGAGAGAGAGAGAGAGAGAGAGGTCAGGCAGAGAGAGAGAGAGAGAGAGAGAGAGAGAGAGAGAGAGAGAGAGGTCAGGCAGAGAGAGAGAGAGAGAGAGGAAGAGAGGGGAAAAGGACAGAGACAGATAAACAGAGAGATAGAGAGGAAGGGAGAAGTAGGAAGAGGGAGAGTGAGGGAGGAAGGAAGACAGTGAGGGAGAGGGGGGGAAGGTGAGGGAGGAAGAGGAGGAGGCGACAAGGAGACGAGGAATAAGAGGAAATGTGGAGAAGAAGAGGAAGAAGAAGAAGAGAAGAAAATTGTCTTTTTATTCTCTCTCACTGTAAATCTCTACTTAAGGGCAGTGACCCTAATGTATAGTTCATAAACATCTAATCAATAGACTTAAGAGGGAGTTCACACGGTCTAACGGTTCGTTGAACGCGGTTCGACAGACACGTGTTTAAAGTGATGTGTGAACGGGGTATTTGGTTGTCGAACCGTGTTCGACAACCAAATACCCCGTTCACACGTCACTTTAAACACGTGTCTGTCGAACCGCGTTCGACGAACCGTTTGACCTTGTAAAACCCCATCTAAGGCGTTATCCCACTGGGTTATTTTTGCACCGACCTCCAATTCATCGGTGGTACCGCCTACCTCCAACACTTTTTCCGCCGTCAAATCGCTGTGGCAGACTATTTTGTTTTCTCAGTAGTTGACATAGAACATGCATTTGATAGTCTTGAGGAAAACTATTTTCTTCCAGCTCATTGTATTCCTTCCCGAAACTCCAACAGTAAAAGGAAAATAGCCAGTGTGATAGAGCCTTTAGACTTAATGTTATCACTATCTGTATATATATATATATATATATATATATATATATATATATATATATATATATACACATACAAATGGGTCCCAGTGATTAGAGATACATTTCAACAACCACAATGCACTTTAATTCTAAGCCATCAACATCGGGAGACAGCGCCGCATTTCAATTTCTGCATGTCGGCCTCCATTGGGTCTCCCGATGTTGTTAATATATATGTATATATATATATATATATATATATATATACATATATATATACATATATATATATATACCTTTGTTCTCACCCTCTCGCCATCCCCCCAGTGACACTGAGTATCCCGCCTGGGTCAAGTTGGGTCAAGTTGAACCACGATACCTTTGGGTACTACCGGGTCAACTACGACGACGCCCTCTGGGACGACCTCATCAGCGCCTTCAGGAAGGACCACACGGTGAGTGGCGAGTCCCGGAACGGGGTTGGGCTGGAATGCACGTGGAGACCCAATCCAGGAAAACCAATATATGAAAAAAGACAAATATATGAATAGATAAATTAACATGTAGATAAACAAATACATAAATACATAGATATATGAATAGATGAACAGATGAATAGGTAAATAGGTAGATGAAAATAGTCAATTTATAGATTAATGAATAAATGATAGAGGACAGATTGGATGGATGGATGGGTGGAGTACATGGATGGATGGAATGGATGTATGGAAGGTACGGGTGGATAGATAGGATGTATGGAAGACACGGGTGGATGGACAGATTGTACGAGGGTGGTTAATGACAGTATATTACAATGGGAAACAGTGTATCACATAAATCAAAACACTCCAACAAAACGTGCGTACACTCTGATGGCGTAATAAAATCTGACGCCACTTTGAGTTGGCGGGAAAACTCGTGGGCAGAACACTTGGTTCGCACATGTTCATTCCACAAACACAAAATACAAATTATGTACACAATGACAACAATGTACAACAACTTCAATTCATTTATATAATAACACTGATAACCCACTTTCGGAGAAGAATAAGCGAAAATATAAAGATCTGTGTATTTCGATCACTAACTGTGATCCTCTTCAGCAGATGTGAATTACAGAGTATTTATACAGAAGTAGTGAGGTACTCATTGTTCTCTACTCTGTAATTCACATCTGCTGAAGAGGATCACAGTTAGTGATCGAGACATACAGATCTTTATATTTTCATTTATTCTTCTCCGAAACTGGGTTATCAGTATTATTTTACCAATGTGCTACGACATAACTTTGTTGTCATTCATATAAGGGGAAAACACATATCTCCCGATCTAATGATATATACATACAATATTCACAAATATATGATGCTGAAACGTATACCATAACAAGATGTACAGGCTCCTTTGACTAATCTCCTCTTCCTGCAGGTGTTTTCCCCAAGTGACCCTTTATCCTTTTTTAATCTGAGTTCGTGGCCCTTATCCTGATATACTTCGAACAACTCTACGCCGTCCGAACTCACTCCTCCTCTTCCTGTAGGTCTTCTCTCCAAGTGACCGAGCTGGCGTTCTGGACGACGCCTTCAACTTGGCGGCGGCAGAGCTCATCCCCTACGACCGGGTCTTCTCCCTCATCTCGTACATGGACAAGGAGGACAACTATGTTGCCTGGAAACCTGTGGCCAGTCATCTCAAAAACATGGGTTTCCTTCTCAAAATGACCAAAGCTTACCCGGACTATAGGGTAAGTGCTCGGGTTCAGTCGTCATGGGGCAGGGACGGGTTATGGTAGGTACATAAGAACATAAGAATGAAGGAGACTGCAAAAGACCATAAGGCCTACACTAGGCAGCTCCGTATCCATCACCACCTCTCACCCCCCCCCATCCATAAAGTTGTCTAATCGTTTCTTAAAACAACTGATAGTTTCAGCGCTCACTACATGGTTACTAAGTTTATACCATTTGTCGACCTCCCTATTAGTAAACCAATTCTTGCCTATTTCCTTTTTAAATCTGAATTTGTCCAGTATATAACCATTACTGCGAGTCCCGCCCTGTTGTTTTAATATAATGACATTGTTTACATCACCCTTGTTAAAGCCTTTGATCCACTTGAACACCTCTATCAGATCACCCCGCACTCTGCGGGGTGATCTAATAGAGCCGGGGAAGGAATCCATATGGCAGGGACGTTCGCAGTAATTTTTGTTAAGGCTGCATAGGCATATATTTACATCATCTACATGAGAATTGCCTTTTTTACTTTCGTCAATCGTACTCTGATATTCTGTAACTTGGAAAATTAACGAAATTATACGTGACGACAGGCAAAGTTTCAAGCACATCCTGGATTTCTAGGGGAGGGGGGGGAGACAGCTGTTCCCCTTGCCCCCTCTCTGGACGCCCATGCATATATGAGCTTAGAAAATAGGGAAAAGGGGGAATGTTAGAAGGGAAAGGAGATGTGGGTATTTGACAAGGAAATGAAACGAGTGTATTAGTAATGGAATGAAATGAGGGTATGTTAGAAAGGGGAAAGGTGAGGGTATATACAGAGAAATGAAACGTGGGGGGATACTACCAGGAAAGCGGATAGCAGTGGTGGGTCATCTCAGGAAGTACTTCGAAGGATTGGCATAGCCCATGGTGTTATAGACTATCTCAACCAGCGAATGACGTCGTCGTTATTTATGTAGGAGGACTGAGGTTCGAATGTTCAAGTCGCTTGTTCTCCTTATCTCGGTGTAATATGAGACATTGATATTGAAGGCTGACTTCAAGAGGTATCTCGATGACTTTGGTACCAAGTGCCTTGGGAGAATCATCGGGTATCGCTGGAATGACTTTGTATCAGAGCAGAGACTGTGCTGTGAGACTCGGTCAAGGCCACTTACCTGCATAATTCGTGAACGTCAGCTCCGGTTATATGGACGTGTGCCACGTTCCCCTGATGTTGATCCTACTCACAGGGTTGTCTCCACAAGAGACAACCCTCGATGGAGGAGACTAAGGAGTCTCCCACAGAATTCATTGCTGTGGCAGGTTGACCGAACCTGTCGATAGTTGTTTAGAGTGAGAAGGAAGTGTCTTCATGGAAGCTTACTAGGAGAGAACGGCGTGTGAGTGGAGCAACGCTCTCCCTGCCGTATGCCCCTAATTGAAGATGACTATAATCTATCGATTCTAGCTTGAGCCCTAAGGTTCGGTTTGATGAGACCACGCTGCTGCCACATCACTCCATCACTCTCTTCAGTGGGGCTCGCTACCTTTCTCTCTCTCTTAGATGTTAAAAGGAGACTGTATGAAGGAGTAATTGTTATGACAGAACTGTATGGGGCAGAAACATGGAACATAAGAGAGACGCCTGAACACCAGTTTGATCCTGGCAATCAGTTCGTCCTTGGTGTTGCAGGCGGTACGATTGGTGTCTTTTTCAACTGCCCTTACACGTAATTGTCCATGGGGTTGCAATCAGGCGAGTTGGGGGTCCAGATGTTGGGACTGGTGAAGTCTTTTTCAACTGCGCCAATGGGGTTGCAATCAGGCGAGTTGGGGGGGGGGCAGATGTTGGGACTGGTGAAGTCGTAGAAGTTCTCAGACAGCCACTTCTGGGTTTTCCCGGAGGTGTGACACGGAGCTGAGTCCTGCTGCCACACGTATGGTCTTCCCGCAGCCACCCTCTCCACCCAGCGCTTGACAATAGTGGACAGCAACTCTGAAGCGAGTATAAGTCCCTCTTCAAAGATGTGGGGCGGTATGACGTGGCCTTCGCTGGAAACACACCCAAAGACCATCACAGTTTGAGGAAACTTGGTCTTCATGAAGCATGAGACTTCGTGCGGACTGTAGGCTAGCCACCTGTTGTTCTGTGCGTTGTGCAGCTGGTCCTGGTAGTTCTTCTCGTCTGAGAAGAACCAGAGCATCCACGGCTCGACTGGGTGTAGACATCAGAGAGTATCGTCTCCCCGCCATTGTTCCAGTCCCATCAACATCATCACCTCTATCTGGAGATGCGACCTTGAGGGTCTGACACTCGGTTTTCGGAATAGGCTTGATATTAAGTTTTAGAGACAAGCATCTGGGATGTCTAATACCACGAACAATAGCTTCCACAGTGGTGTTAATGCCATCTTTCACCACATCTACAAACACTGCCACCATCCTCCTTTGACATGAACTATAAGTCCTGTCAGCGTCAACACTCTTGTCAACACGAAGACTTGACAACACAAAGTGTAACTTTACTTTTCTCAATATTTCAAACTATATAGTCTCAATTGCACCCCGAAATTTGCTATGCAGTGAAGTTCAGAATTCAAAAATGCATTATTGGCAACTATAAATATATTCTAAACTTCATGTAACCAGAAATAGAGCTCCTTGTACCTCTTAGAACAGTGGTTCCCAAACTTTTTTTGGCCGCGACCCAAATCCAGATCTGGTGAAGATGTGGCTACCCAAGCATCAAAAAGCAATTTCAAAAGTCTTCTTTTATTGAAAACACAAGTGTAGGGAAGCTTTTGATTGATTTTTTTTTTTCTAACAAGGTCTCACGACCCATTCTTGAACACTTCGCGACCTATGTTTGGGTCGCGACCCATAGTTTGGGAATCGCCGTCTTAGAACCTACTCTCACTCCACCTGGGGGTGTGGGAGACAGAACCACAGCCATTTGTTGGTCTCCCATCGTCGTTACGAGGCGGAAGTCATTCAAACTGCTAATGAGGCGATTTTTTCCCTGTTGCAGCGGTACGTAGTGCAGCTCGTCGAGGGTCATGTGGCTAGACTGGGCAGCAGTGACAATGGCACGCACCTCGAGAGGTAAGACTCATATGTCCTGGTCATACATTCAGTATTATCGTCAAATGTTGTGAATTTGAAAAGCTGGAAGACGACTTCGTTTACATTGTTCTAGACTTCACTAAGGAGAATTCAACAGTGTGTCTAATATTTGTATAGATTTAACTTAGAACGTCATTCAGCTTCTCAATATATAGAGATTTGAAAAGTAAAATATTGTAACCTAAATCGTTTCTACTCAGACAAACTCACTTAAGTCACATATATGTGACTGTGGCTTTAGGAAGGCCTGGTCTTTGATGACAGAATAAGCTGATTCAACTATTCTTAATATTAATTGAGGAATGCCCCAACATTAATATTTCTAAAGGGCAGTGGACTCCTGACATTATTTCACGCGCGGCAGTGAGTAGGCTGGTATGAAGCTTACAACCCCCCTCACCTCACCCTCCTCCTCCACCCCATTTTACCCCGCGCTTGAGTAATGTCATCAGTCCACGTTCCCTCTCTTTCCTGTGCTTTTGTAGCTTATAAGTCCCGTTTGTCCTGTCTTATGTATTTACCTGAAGAGGGCTACAGTTGATAGCCGAAATATAGGAATCTTCTTTTATTCGAAGTTTTTTTCTCCGACTGTGGGTTTCCTGTGTGTCATTTACAAATGTGCTATTTAGAAGAAAAAAAAAATATATATATATATATATGATATATATACACATACATACATACATACATATATGTATGATTAATTCGTACTATGTAATGTTATAAATATAACTGCCATTTCTCCTCCTCTACTCACTTCTTTCCTTCTCCTCCTTTTGTCTTGTCTCCCTTCTTTTCCCATCCTCCCTCTCTCCTTCTGTTCTACCCATTTCTCTTCCCTCCTTCCCCTCATTCTCTCGTTCCTCTCGTCCCTGTGCCCTTCCTCCTTGCCCCTTCTCCTTTACCCTCCTTCACAACATTCTCTCTCTCTCTCTCTCTCTCTCTCTCTCTCTCTCTCTCTCTCTCTCTCTCTCTCTCTCTCTCTCTCTCTCTCTCTCTCTCTCCACTCATCTCATCTCATCTCATCTCATCTCCTTGCCCACGAAAAAATCCTTCCTTCAGTCAGTGACGTCCCTTTTGACCCGCAGGAGCCTCCGGCCGACCCTGCTGTCTGTGGCGTGTTCCCACGGGGAGCCCCGTTGCCTGTCGCAGGCCTCACACCTCCTGCAGCAGTGGCTAGAGGACCCCAGTTTCTACATCCCACCCAACTTGAGGTCCTACGTCTATCACTACGGCATGAAGAGCGCAGGTCAGTGCTCTTCCTTCTCTTCCTCTTTCTTTTCCTTTTTCCTCCTGCTGAGGATGCCCATGGGACTCGAGTTCGTCCATCCTCCAAAAAACAGTCTTCAGACACGAGTGTCATTTTCTACAAGTGACAGTAACGAGTAGGCTGACATAAAAGATTCAACTGTCTTTACCATTTTTCGGAAACGAGGTTTCCAAGATCTGGCTTAACCCATTCAACTCCGATGACAAGATGTCTTGTCATTTGGTCAAATAAAACAAAAAATCATAAAACACCAAAATGTTTGATCAAACACCAGAAAAATATGACGTCAATCCTCGCTTCGCTCGCAGCGAAGCGAGGACTGACGTCATATTTTTCTGGTGTTTGATCAAACATTTTGGTGTTTTATGATTTTTTGTTTTATTTGACCAAATGACAAGACATCTTGTCATCGGAGTTGAATGGCTTAAAGTGGGTTATGAGCCATCGAGAGCTCATTCAGCCTGGAATCTGCACTCCCTCCCCAACACAGATTTTTATTCTAAATATTATCAATAAAGTAGAGTCGCGGACAAAGTAATCTGGCACAGTAGCGTACGGTTATGCTCTGGTTGATAGTTGTGTGTGACAACTCTACTTGCTTACCAGTTGCTCATGATATCGTCGTCGCCCCAACATGGCGTCAATCAAAATACCAAAACAAAAGAAAATTTTCTCCCTCACGGTCGCCAGAAGTCCTCCACTCAGATATGTTGTGTTCGTAGCTGTACACTCCCACTGTTTAAGAGGTCTGCAGGGATGTGTATGACGGTCTGTAAAGCATCCTGGCAGTGTTGGCATGTGTGGTCTGCTGTGTTGTCTAATCTGTATTGGTATGGTTCTGAATATTATATGATGCCCATAGCAAAATATTATTGTTCTTAATCTCCCCCTTTTAGCCAGACCTCTGAGTATTGTATGCATATGGCTGTGTAGGCGTGGCTGGGCAGGGGTGGTGGGATGGTGGTACGTATAGTGTAGAAAACTTCTCGTGTAGTGTGATTGGTGCTTTGGGATTTGATCGATGGTTGTTATGTCTTTTGTGCTGCACATTACAGTACAACATGTTTGCGAATGCACAAAACATTGTTTTCTGCGTGTGGGTGATATTCACGGGTGTCGTCCATGTGTAGACAGTGATTTTTGTGGGGCCTTGTTTTGTGTGACCTGTAGCTAATGGTGCGTCTGTAATGGGTGCTGCATGTTCTGGACTATCATACTCTAGCACGAGTCTCAGGTACAGGTTGTTATTTTTTAGATTTAATATCTTGTTTAAAGTCTGTGCCAGTAATCTGAGGGTGTTGAAACATGTGCTGCATTTTTGTGTAATATATTGTGTGCTTTGGGGAAGAGGGGAATGTCTGTTGAGGAAGGACGGGAGAGGACAGAAGACAGGGGTGAATGGAGAATGGTTGTATATGGATGATGTTGTGATGCATGAGGTGGAATGGGCGGGGGGGATGGGGACTGAGGTTGTATGTGTGAGCAAAATTTGACGCAGCCCGAAGAGACTTCTCCCCGTCTTCTCCTTTTATGCATGGGGGGACGGAGAGGGGGGGGTCGCCGATTTAATGAAGCGGCCTTTCTGTGGATGTGCTGCGTCTTGCGACATTACTTCTGACCCAGGGCAGTGGACAGGATGCAGGGATGACCCGTCATCCAGGAGGTGCTAAGATGGGAGGGAGGGTGGAGGGGTGTGGAGTGTATTCAGGGATGGAATGGGTGGGAATGATTTTATGCCTTTTCCTTTTTGGGTACCTCCCTTGTAAGGGGGAAAAAGCCTTGGTATATGTATGTATGTATGTACAAATAAGACTGAGGTTTGTTTGTGAATCAAAGTATATCTACCTGGTGTGTGTATGTGTAGAAGACGTGCGTTGTTGAACATAAGGCAAGGTTTAATGGAGTGTTTATCGTTGTTGCTTACAAGGAGTGTGATTTCCGATCTGGCTGGTGGTACCTTCAGTAAATGTGATTAGCGGCTGGTCTAGTCTATGTATGCATGACTAGAAACGAGTTATGATTGCTTCTTGCTTGTGATGCATGCACGTGAGTGTGATGCCAATGAGAGATGTATATTATTTCAATGATGGAGAACATAAGCACAGAGGAAGGCACGGAACCCTAAACACTCTAACGTTTCGTTCGCGTAGAACTTCTTCAGAGAACGCGAACGAAACGTTAGAGTGTTTAGGGTTCCGTGCCTTCTCCTGTGTTTATGTTCTCCATCATTGAAATAATTTGTCTAAAACATCAGTGATGTATATGTTTATGTTGTTTAGGTGTCTTACATTGAAATTGAATAGTGTAGTGAGAGAAGAGAACCTCGTGGGTTTCCGTTGGGTACGTTTCTGGGGGCATGAAGAGGCTGTTGCATATTCCTGAGAGGTAGACCGGCAACTGTCGCCTCGTGTTGTGCAGTGGTGTGTTGTGCATCTTGTCTGTGAAGAATATTAGTCTCACTGTGGTACAACAAGCATCGGTTGAAGCAACCATTGCAGAGCTTCAGTCCACAGAGTAATACTCCCACATTGTCCAGAATAGGCGTGTGGAGTAGAACGGGGCAGCACTTACACTGACACAGGGCTGGAAGTTCTGTCTGGAATAGTTCGGCAGTTCTGGTTTGCTTTTGTGAACGAAACCTAACGACAGTGAAACAGGAAGGGAGAGTGTTGAACTTTGGAAACAAAGGAGAGGGGGAAGGGGAGGGGAGAAGAGGGAAGGGAAAAGGAGAGGAGGGGAGAGGAGAGGAAAGGAGAAGAGAAGAGGGAATTTAGTTTTTTTCAATTTCGTCTTCATATGTCCATATCTTCGTCCCCCTCCCACTCATTTTTAATCATGCTTAGTTTTTATATTTCGTTCTTACTTCATTTGGTTCTGTTGATCATATTTCTTCAGTTTATATATATATATTTGTTCTTTCTTCCAACTCAGGTGAGAAGGAGTGGAATATCATGCTGGAACGGTACAAGGCTGAGATCAACGCCCAGGAGAAAGACAAGATTCTGATGGGCCTTGTCAGCATCAACTCCGACTGGATCCTTCAAAGGTGACCAATAATCCATGCTCCTATGATTATACCCATTGTTTTCACATTTGTGTGTTTGTGTCATCCGTAATAAACCTTTGCTCGAAAGGTTCCGTAATGTTCCGGGGAGTCCTGGAAATGTCTGAGAGATTCAAAGAAGTTTCGGAAGGTTCAATGAAGTTCCGGGAGGGTGCAGGAAATTCCGGGAAGTTCCGAGGGTTACAAGAGATTCAGTGAACTTCTAGGAAGTTCCTGGAGGTTTCGGGAAATTTCGGAAAGGTCCGGGAAGTTCCTGGAGATTCCAGGAAGTTCTGAGGAGATAGGAAGAACTATTTCCCAATAACATTTCAATAAGAACCCACTATGTTGGATAAGAAGAAGCGAAATAGACAATATCGATACATTTCGATCACGGACTGTGATCCTCTTCAGTGGAATACGTATTCCACTGAAGATCGTCAGTCCGTGATTGAAATATATGGATATCGTCTATTTCATTTCTTCTTATCCAATACAGTGGGCTCTTGTTGAAATTTACGAATGTGTTACGAGATTACTTTGTAGTTGTTTCCTAGTAAGTTTAATACTGTTGAATATATTTTAACATAAAATCAGCTGTACGTAAAATTGATGTAATTTTTACGGTACGCGTATACTAATGATGGTAATAATAATAATGATAATATGATAATAGTATGATAATGATGGTAATAAGAATGACAAGAATAATGACAATAATAGGAATAATAAATCTATATATACTCTAAGGGTTTCTTCCCATTTATATGAGAGGTAGCCAAGCCATAGACACGCACCTTCTCCCATCCATTCCTCTCCCATCCACAACCGTTGTTTTCCTCTCATCAGCTAATTAATAATAATGGTAATAATAATGGTAATAGCAGCTGGTAACGATCCTCGAACTCTTTCATAGGTCTCTGTGTTGTAGGGGCGTTTCTTGGTCACTTGTTGTCCGATCACCTTATTTGGAAAGGTGTAGGAAATGCCATTGAAGAGAGGCCAAACGCAGATTTGCGCAAATTGTGTGTACACACCCTTTTTATGTTTGTTTCTCCCCGCAAGCTCGGGCTATATAAGGAGTAAAATGTTTCTCCACTGTGTTATTTCTGAAGAAGCCCTGCTGCTGGGCGAAACGTCAAATATATTGGATCCCATACTCTGCGTTTGGCCTCTCTCCTTCAGTGCTGTTGCAGTTGTTGCTGCTTTTACTCATATACAGTTGAAGTTGATAGGGAGAGATCTTTAATCCGTTCCGAAGGAAATGTCAGCCCCCTCATGGTTCCCTCCCCATATATGGATATGTATAACATCTTTTCAACCACAATTCACCTTTAATAACCCATTAAACTCCGATGACAAGATTCTTGTCATTTGGCCAAATAAAACAAAAAATCATAAAACACCAAAATGTTTGATCAAACACCAGAAAAAATATGACGTCAGTCCTCGCTTCGCTCGCGAGCGAAGCGAGGACTGACGTCATATTTTTCTGGTGCTGTTTGATCAAACATTTTGGTGTTTTATGATCTTTTGTTTTATTTGACCAAATGACAAGAATCTTGTCATCGGAGTTTAATGGGTTCACTCGGCATTCCCGGGAACAAATGAGCCGACAAGGGCTGGTCGAGATGCTTCCGCTCCACTGCTTCCCTCTAGTTTATTCTCTGACCCACACCACAAAAAATGCAGGGAGAAACACCCGACTAAACATCTGAAGGTTTTCTGATATCATATGTGCCAGTGGCTCTTATCCGACCAGATTAACCAACCCTTTGAGACAACATTGACGTTCTTAACCCGTACGTCGTCGGACGAATGTTGTATATAATCCCTCCCCCAGCGTCGGAGCCAAGATCCATTTTATTTATTTTTTTAAGTTTATCTATTATTTTTTTTAATCAACTATAAATTATATGAAGCCAAGAAATCTTGCTTATCTTGATTCACCTTAGCCTAGAAATGGAGAAACTGCGTCAATTTTGTCGCGATATGCGTGCGAAAGTTTGGTAGAAAGTCCGTAGACTTTCTTTCGCTCCTCACGCGGGTTCAATGAGAACGTCCGTCGTATGTTTTTCGGGGAAGCTTCGTTAGAATTTCAGAGAGAGAAGGGATTTGATATTTATGATGTTTCAAGTCAATGTACAGTCGCCCATAATAGTCTGACACTTACGGAAAACGTGTTTATAGTTTTTTGTGGATTTTTTTTTTTGCAAATATTTATCACATTGTTATGTGGTAAATTGATTTATTGGTATCTTTTTTTATATAATTTCATGGAGGATAGGTGACTATAATGTTTCTTATTGTTTTGGTAAATGTTTTAGTAAGCATCCATCACACCATTATTGCCCTGCCACATTTTGTATTACCCATTTATTACGAAAATTGGCAGTGCAAAATTGCCAGTTCTATACGTCTGAATACGTACTAAATAGCACCTTCCTAACTGTCGAAGTACAACTTCACCTCCACATACTTCGTTTTGTACACCAGAATCGCCTAAATTACGTCCTAAAGTCCGATTTTATACCCCAAGTTACCCCAGAAAATTGCTGCTAGGGTTGTCAGTTTTGTCAAGAAAAAAAAGAAGAAAAAAAAAGTGCCTTTTATAGCCAATGGATAGGGCTACTTGGTCATTACCACAGATTTGACCCTCAACGTAATGCCCAGTTTTGGCGAATTTTTTGAATTTGTGGCATACGATATACTGTATGCTGCTGACACTATAGGGGTTAAGAATATCACAACCTTGTTTATTCTGTACTCTGATAATTGACAAACAACCTTCCACCTGTCTCCACAACCCAACTGATGTCTTCGATATCAATACGATATCATCATCAAGGATAGTATCGCTGGTGATTCTTGGTGACGAAATACAATCCTTCATCACCGCAGTCTCCTTTTCCATATCCTTCATCTCTTTCTTCACCACCTCTTCCTCCTCCTCTTCTTCTATCTCCTAAACATTTGGGCTTCCACGTTTATTTCATACCTGTATTCTTATCAATCTTGTTTGATGATTCATTGAGAGATTATTTTCGTTGATGCCACATCACCTAGCTCATGTATCCCTGTAAGAGAACATGTTAGGAGGGCAATCAGAGTAGCATATACAATATTAGTCTGTTCTACATTTGTACTACAAGGACCGTGAGGTCTTGGCGTGGCGGCTCGCAAACGTCTCAATCCCATGGACTGATGTCGATGGATTCATTACATAAACTCCACTGACTCTCACACTTGGTAAAGCAACATTTATACTTAGCAAAACCACTTCATCAAGTCGTATCCAGGTAGCGAGGGCCTCTTTCAACACGTCCCATCCGAGGAGGGGAAGGGCAGTCATGATTCTTGTGGCGTGGATGAAATGGATGATTTGACGAGTTAACCCATTCAACTCCGATGACAAGATGTCTTGTCATTTGGTCAAATAAAACAAAAAATCATAATAAAACAACAAAATGTTTGATGATCAAACAGCACCAGAAAAATATGACGTCATCAGTCCTCCTCCTCCTCGAGGAGGAGGACTGATGAACGTCATATTTTTCTGGTGCTGTTTGATCATCAAACATTTTGTTGTTTTATTATGATTTTTTGTTTTATTTGACCAAATGACAAGACATCTTGTCATCGGAGTTGAATGGGTTAAACACCATATGAGGACGGAGCCTTTATTTGTACGACGTTTCGCTTATTACTTGAAAAAGCTGTAATAAGCGAAACGTCGTACAAATAAAGGCTCAGTCCTCATATGGTGTTTAACTCGTCAAATCGTGTCGGCAACTGCCACTTTCAAGGAAAAAAAAAAAATGGATGATACATGGATAAAGACTCAGTTTATCAATGCTAACTGTGACCCCCCTAATCTTCCCTCTCCTGCAGGTTCCTGGACGTGGCGCGAAATGAGAGCCTCATCAGGACACAAAACTACCAGACTGCCCTAATCCGTGTCGCCAGATCTGGGTTCACCGGAGCACAGCTCGTCTGGAACTTCATCACGTAAGTGGAGGGTCTCGCATCGTGCCCGTACTCCTACTACGGAGGAGGGAGTCTGAACAAGAACAGGTCGCTTAACCCATTAAACTCCGATGACAAGATTCTTGTCATTTGGTCAAATAAAACAAAAAATCATAAAACACCAAAATGTTTGATCAAACACCAGAAAAGTATGACGTCAGTCCTCGCTTCGCTTGCGAGCGAAGCGAGGACTGACGTCATACTTTTCTGATGTTTGATCAAACATTTTGGTGTTTTATGATTTTTTGTTTTATTTGACCAAATGACAAGAATCTTGTCATCGGAGTTTAATGGGTTAAATAGAAAATAAAAAAGAAATATATTAAAATTTGGTGTTGAGTGGGTTAGGGGGTCGTTACTTGCGACGAAGGTCGAGGTGAGGGCGGTTCGAATCCTGCCATAGGCGAAGTTGAACCAACCACTCTACAGAGCCCTCTGTGAGGGGCACCGTCCCAGCCTCCCGATAAGGGGGGGGGGAGTGTGTGACGTTAAACCATAGCATCATCATCATCAAGTCCTCATGACGTCATACAAGAACAGGTCGCCCAAAGGGGAAAAAAAAAGGTGTTGTAAGCCCTCATGAGGTCATGTCGTTAACCTCTTCGATACGATGCCGCCCACGTGGGCGTCATGAGGCGTGAGTGGGTATACGAGGGTGCCGGGGTTGGCGTTTTGATTATATTTATTTTGTAGTTGTAGCTAAGTGACCCCCAAATTCTGTGAAATGGTTTGATCACGTTTTCTCTGTTTATTATTACTCAGAGTAAAAGAGAACGAGTAATGCAGCAGTGACTTTATATTTTATGACGTAAGTAGTGTGATGCATCGTACATTAGGCATCCGATACTGCGCACGAGAATTTGGCTTGTATTGAAGATGTTAAATATGTCTGCGAAATGAAGTGCCCTGTTCTTGCCCAGACCTCCTTCTCCCAGGTAGTGTATTTCAGTGGATCTAAATTCGATTGAAAACGTCATGTGATTTTAATCAAATGAAGCTCAGTCCGGGAGGGTACCGACTGTCGATCATGAAGCCAGCACGTGATCCAAAATAATGGTGAATCCCATAAACACACACACACACATGCACACACACACGCACGGGTCGACCCGTGCGTGTGTGTGTGCATGTGTGTGTGTGTGTTTATGGGATTCACCATTATTTTGGATCACGTGCTGGCTTCATGATCGACAGCCGATACCCTCCCGGACTGAGCTTCATTTGATTAAAATCACCTGACGTTTTCAATCGAATTTAGATCCACTGAAATGC
>NC_134788.1:68038097-68060597 GCF_046742065.1 Oratosquilla oratoria | reverse complement strand
AAGTGCAGCGCGGAAGAAAGGAAATAGCTTTCATCTTCTTTTAGATTAAGGAAAAAAAAATAAGATAAAATAAAACGAGGTGGGATGCTCCACACATTGGCATGTGGGGGAGAGGAATTCGGAAATGGGTGGAAAGAAAATCAACCAGAACGGAGAACTGCAAACCAAACCTTCAGAAACATTTGTTTAAGAAAGTCTGACAGATTGAATTCACACCTTAGTTGGTTCCTCTTCCTCTTTTCCTCCTCCCATCCTTCCTCTTCCTCCTATTTCCTTCTCAGATTCAAACCTTAACCCATTAAACTCCGATGACAAGATTCTTGTCATTTGGTCAAATAAAACAAAAAATCATAAAACACCAAAATGTTTGATCAAACACCAGAAAAGTATGACGTCAGTCCTCGCTTCGCTCGCGAGCGAAGCGAGGACTGACGTCATACTTTTCTGGTGTTTGATCAAACATTTTGGTGTTTTATGATTTTTTGTTTTATTTGACCAAATGACAAGAATCTTGTCATCGGAGTTTAATGGGTTAAATTGGGGCAGAACAAGTCCCGTTTATTCTATCTGGAGTTGGCTTTCCCCAGACGACTAATAGTCCGACTTGGAGTCCAGAAAGCAATACACATAAATGGCGCCCTCGTCGCATTTAGAATAATTGATTATACTGTAAGTGATGATAAAGATGGTTGCAACTATAATAAAGATAATGTTGACGTTAGTTGATAGTATGATTGAGTACAACGGTGAAGTTGATGATGACGAAGTCGATTGCCGACATGACGACGAAAGACACGAGAAAAGCGACGCGCGTCGCCTCAATTGATGATGTTTGGCCAACAGATTGATTCTGTGTTCGTCGAATGTTCCACTGTGGCTGAATAAAATCACCTAGCGGCAGCTAGGTAGTGTTAAAAAGTAGTGGTTTTGCAAAGGAAGGATTATAGTAATTAGAGAGAGGGAGGGGGAGGTCATGATAAGTTTGTTCGGACTCGAACGTACTTTGTTTACATGATGACTAAAGGTGTTTGTAGTAGAGGTGTTCCTACTACATGATGTGTGAGAAGTCTTCCACGAGAAATGGATCAGAGAAAGTCAGATTCTCTTGAGACTTCACACACCATGTAGTAGGAACACCTCTACTACATTTGGTGACCCTGGAGTGGCTGTCTACTACATTTGGTGAACCTGATGTGTGTGAAGTCTTCCACGAGAAATGGATCAGAGAAAGTCAGATTCTCTTGAGACTTCACACACCATGTAGTAGGAACACCTCTACTACATTTGGTGACCCTGGAGTGGTCGTCTACTACATTTGGTGACCCTGTAGGGTCACCAAATGTAGTAGACGACCACTCCAGGGTCACCAAATGTAGTAGAGGTGTTCCTACTACATGGTGTGTGAAGTCTCAAGAGAATCTGACTTTCTCTGATCCATTTCTCGTGGAAGACTTCACACACTCCAGGGTCACCAAATGTAGTAGAGGTGTTCCTACTACATGGTGTGTGAAGTCTCAAGAGAATCTGACGTTCTCTGATCCATTTCTCATGGAAGACTTCACACACACCAGGGTCACCAAATGTAGTAGAGGTGTTCCTACTACATGGTGTGTGAAGTCTCAAGAGAATCTGACTTTCTCTGATCCATTTCTCGTGGAAGACTTCACACACTCCAGGGTCACCAAATGTAGTAGAGGTGTTCCTACTACATGGTGTGTGAAGTCTCAAGAGAATCTGACTTTCTCTGATCCATTTCTCGTGGAAGACTTCTCACGGGTGATGCAAACAAGGTCATCATAGTAAAACAACAGGGCAGGACTCGCAGTAATGGGTATAAACTGGACATATTTAGATTTAAGAAGGAAATAGGGTGGTCGATGAATGGAATAAACTTAGTAACCATGTAGTACGCGGTGAAACTATCAGTTGTTTTAAGAAACGATTAGACAACTTTATGGATGGGGGGGGGGATAACAGGTTGTGGTGGATACGGAGCTGCCTAGTGTAGGCCTTATGGTCTCTTGCAGTCTCCTTTATTCTTATGTTCTTTTGTGTACAAATGTGGTAGGAACACCTTTACTACACGTTATCACACTGAGCTGTTTTTCCTCCGATTTCCGATTAATCGGCGGTACCGCCCCCCCACCCCCACAAGAACTTTTTTCCGCCGTAAAATCATTATGACAGACTATTTTGTATTCTCAACAATTTACATCAAGCGTCCTTTGACTCTGAATTTCCCTCCAGTACTATATATCAGATTCCTTTCCGAAAGCTGATGACTGAAACCTGCTCCAACAGTTGAAGAAGAAAAAAAATATCCCAGTGTTAGATCACTCTCCCGAGATAGTCCTTCTATTTTGGCTACCGCCAGGCGATTTTATTCACCTCTGGCATCTCTACTGGATAACTTGGATCTTGTCAAAGATGTTTTTTTAGCATTATGTCTAGACGAACGCCATGTGTCATCCATGAGAGAGAGAAATGTTTGGGCCGACAGTAACATTTAGTATACTACATCACATGTAAGAAATATTTTTGTGAATTTCTGCATAATCTAGAGTATGTTACATAAACAATATTGAACAGATGGGTGTATGTGTGCAGTTTATGTACGTGTGCTTGTATGTGTGTACACACGTAATGTATGTGTGTATATATGTATGGATATATAAATATATATATATATAATATATATATGTATGTATATGTATATATATGCATGTTGAGACATTCTGACAGGTTGACGTAGGTAGGAGTAGGAAATATAGAGGTCTTAGTCTGAGTTTATTCTTGACTAGTTTCGCAGGCATGCTTTTTCATAGGAATGGTGTACAGAATGGGTTGTGGGCATTTATAAATGAGAGAGACGTCACTACCTCCCTGCGTTCGAGTTGGCCACAAGTGTGGACATTATCGAATGTTATATTTATGAAAATAATTAACATTAATGATATGGTTTAGCGTCGCAAACTCCCTCCCATTGGAAGGCTAGGATGGTGCCCCTCACAGAGGACTTTGTATCGTGGGATTTAATGAACAATGCCCTCGGTTCAACTTCGCCGGTGTCAGGGTTCGAACCGCCATCCTCTCGACTTTGGCCGCAAGTTATGATGCTCTAACCCACTCAGCCAGCAGTGTACTGATAATAATGATAATGACTATGCAAACAAAAATGATAAGAGTAATAGTAATAATATTATTGATAAAAACGATGGTACTAACAATGATGATAATTAGAATTAATAATGATAATAATTAATAATAGTAATAATAATAGTAATAATAATAATAATGGTAATATAATAGTAATAATAAAAAATGTGGTGAAATTAACAGAGTAGTGATAATGGAGGATACGTGATTTGATAGCATCTGAAAGGAAAATGAAACATGCTCGCACGGTATTACACCGTGCTTCCATGTTTCTGTTCTATTTTACATGCTATCAAACCACGCACCCTCCATTGTTACTATTCGGTTCTTTTTACCACCGTAATCATTTTTATCATTATTTTTATCATTATCGTTATCATTATTATTATTGTTATTATTATTATTATTATTATTATTATTACTATTATTATTATTATTACTATTGTTATCATTATCATTATTATTTTTATCATTATTATCATTTATATTATTAATATCATTGCTATTAATACTACCATCGTTTTTATCAATATTTTTGTTATCGCTATTACTCTTATCATTATTGTTATCACTGTCATTATTATTGTTATTAGTATATTGTTATTTTAATTATCATAATAAATATGGCATTCGATATGTGTCCACACTTGTCTCCAACTCTGGCAACACGGGGAGGTAGTGAGGTCTCCCTCATGTATAAATGCCCACAGCTAATTTTGTACACCATTCCTTTGGGAAAAAAAAAAAATACCTGCGAAAATAGTCAGGAATAAACTCAGACTAAGACTTCCGTATTTCCTACTCCCACTTATGTCAATATGTCAGGATGTCTCAACATGTATATATGTGTATACATACATATACAGTATATACATATATATATATATATATATATATATATATATATATGTTGCATCGAATTTCACTAAGTGGAAAACCCTCAGCCCCACAGCACCTGTCAACGGTCAATGTACCTTCCCACAAATCTCTCCGGCAAGAAACTTTGAACTGTTGCCTGAAATGGTGTGTAAATATTTCTGTCACTGGCCGAAAGTAGTAAATTTAGGGGAGCAGTCGCCGGTTGTCAACTCCCCGTGTGTATTTTTTTTTTTTTTTTTCATAGATCATTCTCTCTGTCGTCTTGTTGGAACATAGTCACCCTGGGGTTTCAACTGAGGTCTCACTCATAACCAAACCAACGCCTCACCGACTGAGCCGTGAGTGCTACAAGTAATTACCAACTTGGACCTGAACTCCCGAAGATTCTAGGTAAGCGGCAGTTAGCAGCCTACCTAGAATCTTTTGGATATAGTTTAACTTCATGGGGAGTTCCTTTGTAGTGGCCACGCATCAGTCGGTAAGGCATTGGTTTGGTATTGAGCGAGACATCTGTTCAAACCCTGGATCGACTGTCGGAAATATATATATATATATATATATATATATATATATATATATATATATATGTATGTATATATACATAATATATATATATATATATATATATATATATATATGCTGAAGATGTAATATACGAAAGCGCTTTGCTTCGTTAGTTGTTTTTTTTCAAGTGGTCTACTTTGCATAAGTGAACACACGTACCCGTGTTCTTATTAGCATATGTATTTGTGTGTGTGTGTGTGTGTGTGTGTGTGTGTGTGTGTGTGTGTGTGTGTGTGTGTGTGTGTGTGTGTTTCATATAGTTTTGCTTATAGCTCCACAGGGAGTCTCCACCCATTCTCTTGTAAAGATCGGCTTTGTCACCACTGCGGTATCGGCAGGATAAGGCGACCCTTCCCCACCAACCGAATGGGTTGTGTGTGTGTGAAATATTCTTCTCTTCGCTTCAAAAGATGTTGACCTTGTACTATTGTCTCACTTCTGTTGTCTGCCTTAACCCATTAAACTCCGATGACAAGATGTCTTGTCATTTGGTCAAATAAAACAAAAAATCATAAAACACCAAAATGTTTGATCAAACACCAGAAAAATAGGACGTCAGTCCTCGCTTCGCTCGCGAGCGAAGCGAGGACTGAGCGTCATATTTTTCTGGTGTTTGATCAAACATTTTGGTGTTTTATGATTTTTTGTTTTATTTGACCAAATGACAAGACATCTTGTCATCGGAGTTTAATGGGTTAAATGTTTCTTGCACCGCCTCCAAGACTCCACCTCACCCCAAAGGATAGAAGCCCTGGTTATTTCTGACAAAAGTATTTGTACGATTCCGCAAAAGAGATGATGGGTGGAGATTCTCTCAGTGGGGCCAAGTTCCGCGTCTTGTATTCATAGTACATTTTCGTTTTTATAAGAGAAGCTTGTGGATAGATACTATAATTCACTGTACAAAAGACAAAGCTAATCACTGCTGCTCAAATAAAGAAGAGTTCTATCGTTTCCCTTAGTCTTTGTTTCTTTGACCCCCCAAAGGCTTACGGGCCAAGAAGAGGACCAGAACGAGAACAAGGCAAAGGAGGGGTCCACTATGTCTCGGCCAATAACGCGCGTGGGAGTTTCGAGTGTTCATTCGAACCCTGGCCACAGCGCAGGGTTTAGGAAGGGATATTCACTCTAAGCCAGTGGTTCTTATAACCATTAAACTCCGATGACAAGATTCTTGTCATTTGGTCAAATAAAACAAAAAATCATAAAACACCAAAATGTTTGATCAAACACCAGAAAAGTATGACGTCAGTCCTCGCTTCGCTCGCGAGCAAAGCGAGGACTGACGTCATATTTTTCTGGTGTTTGATCAAACATTTTGGTGTTTTATGATTTTTTGTTTTATTTGACCAAATGACAAGAATCTTGTCATCGGAGTTTAATGGGTTAACTTGGGGTTCGAAACCTTAAACCCTGAGGGGTTACGAGATAAGATAGCCAGTGCAATGGTTCTCTATATTTTCCATGAGGAAGCAAAGCAAGGTTTGTATCACTAATCCTTTTCATATGTTTGCATTGTATTTAAATTGGATGGGGGCACGAGGATTTTTTTCAGAGATGCCAAGGGGTACGGGCAGTGAAAAAGGGTAGGAACTGCTGCTCTAAGCAATGGCCACCCGGCTGCTGTTCGCCTTAGATTTGAGGTCAAGGCTGCCGTTTTGTAGAATTTTGTATCAAAGCATAGAAAAATAGCGGCATATGGCAACTGCACGAGGACACGAGGAATTTTTTTCTACATATCAGTAGGCTGTTCAAAACATTTAGAAATTCAAGCTGTTGTCTAAAAAAAAACCACTTAACTAGTTATCAAATAATAAATGGTACATGAAAATATGGCTTTTATTGGTAATTATGTTAATTATAATATACTGTACCCCAAAAGATACATTTTTACGGTGTAGAAAAAATTCTACGCTCAAGTTTCAGCTCTCTTTTTGCGATAATAATATAAAAAATATTTTTTTATGTTACTGAATATATTAGAGCATGGGTCTTTTATATACATTCAAAAATAAAAAACTAGAACCAATATTTTGTCAATGTTTGACAAGTATATCTTGCTATGAAAGTCTGCACACGCCCGAGAAAAATGTATGCCCCGGTATGGCAACACTCTCCCCTTCCACACGGCAGTGTAGAAAACGCGGCATCCCTGCTTGAGGTGACCTGGGAATCACTACATCAGCTTCCTTCGGGTATCGACCCTGTGGTGGTATACCGTGGACTCACCGTCTCCTGCGATCATGTATGAACTGTTACGAATCACTCTAAGCCAGGAGTTCTTAACCTTTTTTCTCCAATTCCCCACTTTTTAGTGAGCCAACTCTCCATTTCCCATCACAGCATCGGTCTTTGACAAATTCAATTTTAACCCCTGCAGTGTTTAGTACGTAAATATAGTGTTGTCACTTTTACCCAAAGATGACTTACAACACCTCATACATTGGTTGTTTTTTGTTATTAAAACAGTCTGCAAATGGTTGTGATTTGTAAAGTAAGTCAACATTTGGATGTAATGTATTAAATTTTGAAGCACTATTAATTATTTGTGGGTGGAAACAAATTCACGAAATGTAACAACAAGAAGACACAAGAAACAAACAAAAAGAAGCAAAAAACATTGATTAAAAAAATAAATAAAAAAAGACAGTGGTTCTTCTGTCCGACCGGTCATTCCCCACTTGGCAACTCCGCCATTCCCCACCAGTGGGGAATTCCCCACAGGTTAACCCATTCAACTCCGATGACAAGATGTCTTGTCATTTGGTCAAATAAAACAAAAAATCATAAAACACCAAAATGTTTGATCAAACACCAGAAAAATATGACGTCAATCCTCGCTTCGCTCGCAGCGAAGCGAGGACTGACGTCATAATTTTCTGGTGTTTGATCAAACATTTTGGTGTTTTATGATTTTTTGTTTTATTTGACCAAATGACAAGACATCTTGTCATCGGAGTTGAATGGGTTAAGAACCACTGCTCTAAGCAATGGCCACCCAGCTGCTGTTCCCTTTGGACTTGAGGTGACCTGGGAATCACTACATCAGCTTCCTCCGGATGGTATACCGTGGACTCACCGTCCCCTGTGTTCACATATGAACTGTTACGGATCACCTGCAAGGTTGTGGTCCGGAGGGGTAGCAGCCCCGCAAACTACGGAATAAAAAAAGAGGAAACATAAGAGAGACTAAGACTGTATTGTTTTCCTTTTAGAACTTGTGAAATGCTTCAAGAATTGCTTCAAGACAACAGTGTTCTAAAAGCAAGACTATCACTACGTGTAAAATGTAGTGTGATCAGCATAAGAGTGCATAGGTGTTCGGTAAAGTACAAGAAGAAAAGAAATGGAAGCAGAAGCTTATGGGGCGCTTGAGATCATAGACATGCGGGAAGAACAGTGATCGCCAAAAACAGCAGATAAAAAACGATCAGAAAGAAAGACAGATATGAGAAAACGAGCAAGGGTACCGTATGAGAATAGTTTAGATATACGCCAGACTCTGCCAGATGCTTTTGATGTGTCTAGTGACGAGCGCAACAACTTAGGTCTCACCCAAATCCCCTAAAGACGATGACCAACAATCTTGAAAAAAACGTTAGATTTCTCAAGGAGAACGTTCTTTGCGGAAGCCACCGAGAAGGTGTATATATACATCGCTTAGACCCTCCAAAAATCAATCAAAATTGTTTACACTGCAACCAAGATCACCCTGTATCCTCCTCAGACTGTATAGTATGACCATTTGAAAATGAAATCCATTGTGTCCACTAGTAGCAGAAAAACGACAAATAGAGTACAATCCTGGATTATCAGAACAGGAGTCACATACGTGGAAGCACCATAGTCTACCAAACAAGCCTCCCCCCAAAAATTCCATTCAAGCAAATACAGAAAAAAATGACACAAAAACTCTCTGTACAAACCCCTACGTCCCCTTCGCCATGCTCACTATATCCCACAACCCAAACCTTCACGCTCAATCCAATTGAACTTCCAGAACCTCCTACACGATAAACTATACACTCTGGTTCACCACAACTCTAACAAACCCATTCACCCTTTCCTCTCGTCTACTCCAAAACCTACAACCTTTCCACCCCAAGAAAAGACGCAACTCTCCTTGAGAAATCATATAAAACGTAATGGAGTTCATCAACCACACAACACTACTGAACTCCTTACCCTAAAAACGCCAACAAACCATTCCACCTACAAATAACCGCAATGAATCTCCGTCCATTAGCAATACCCACTGCAGCCTCAAAGTTAACCCATTAAACTCCGATGACAAGATTCTTGTCATTTGGTCAAATAAAACAAAAAATCATAAAACACCAAAATGTTTGATCAAACACCAGAAAAATATGACGTCAGTCCTCGCTTCGCGAAGCGAGGACTGACGTCATATTTTTCTGGTGCTGTTTGATCAAACATTTTGGTGTTTTATGATTTTTTGTTTTATTTGACCAAATGACAAGAATATTGTCATCGGAGTTTAATGGGTTTTAATAGCCTCCAAAAATCCTATCATGAAAATATGGACAAAGAAAATAATAAATAAATAGAATATACAAACAACGAAAGAGAAATAACCCTGTAAAACACACCTCTCCATGTAGCCGAAGAAACGGCAAACATTCTGTCCGTTACATCTAGCCACATAAATTACGGATCCAAATTCATATTCCAAAAGACTAACCCCAAACCAATCGCAACAACCTCCAGACCTTTCACCACAGTCGCCTAAAGACTGCAGCCTTTTATTCACAGAAGCTGAATACCACATTTCTTTCTCCAACTATAAAAAGAAAAAGAAAGAAAAAATGCTCCGGGCCCAGACAAAATACAGTGGGTGTCATTCTCATGGCCCACGGGATGATCGTCAGTGGTCCGCGACACGAAGGGACAAAATATTTTCCAATTCGAGTTACTGTGATTGTCATAAATGAAGAAATTACTAAACCATTAGGACGAGACATGACAATATTTCCTTTTTTTTCATACGACAGTGAATTCATTTCGAATTATAACTGTTAGAAATAACGTGTTTTTGTTATAGAATTGCCAGTGTGTAGTTTCTAAATCTTTGATGGCATTCGAGAGCATGACCAAATGTTTTATTGGTCCTCGGATTTGACATCCCTGGCAGACACTATGACATGATAACTACACCTACATCCAACCGCAGCAGACTTTACATTAGACTTGTTCAACCAAATATCAGTCGTGGGCGTTGCGATAAGTAAAGCGATAATTCATCGCTTTAACCGGAAAAATTATCGCTTATATTTATCGCTTTCAAATTTCCCGCGATAAATCCAGCGATAAAGTAGAAGACGAAAAACCGTTACGGCGGGAGGTTACAGGCTCATTGTTACGTGGCAAACAGATTTCGGGTCCTTTAGTCTTTTATCAAGTAATATATGGTGTTTTAAGTGTAAAAAAGAGGTTTTTAAATGCATAAGTAGCAAAAATAGAGTATTTTTTATCGCAGGATTTATCGCTTATCGCTTTAAGGCATCTTGGATATTTATCGCTTTATCGTTATAGGACTTAGCGCGAAGAATTTATCGCTTTATCGTTATCGCTTTATCGCTGCCCACCACTGCCGAATATGGACACAAAGTACAATTCCATCTGTTTGGAAGGAAGCCGTCATCATCTCTCTCCCCAAACAAGGAAAACACAAAACCTCGCCTAAAGAATACCACCCAATCGCACTTACAAACTGCGTCTGCAGATTCATAGAGATAAAAGATTGTCTTGTTCCGACTCTCATTAAACTTCAATACTATTCTCTCATATCACCTTTAAGACAGGATTTCGAACTGGCTGCAGCACTATAGACATCATAGTGTAAACAAAATAGATGATAATCTGCACTCTATTTGCAAACACGTCTATGTAGTACTAAATAGTAAATAAATAAATTAATTAATTAATCTTATTTATCTAATTTCATTTGTTTATTTTCTTTTATCTTCTTCTTCTTCTTCTTCTTCTTCTTCTTCTTCTTCTTCTTCTTCTTCTTCTTCTTCTTCTTCTTCTTCTTCTTCTTCTTCTTCTTCTTCCTCTTCTTCCTCTACTTCTTCTTTATCATCATCATCTTCTTCCTATTTGTTTATCTATTCATTCATTTTTTCTAAGTACATGCTACGGCGTGGAAAAAGGATCCTCCATAATTTTTACCTCCTGGAATGTTAACAAGGGGTGGCCATCAACGGTGGCCTTCTGAAAATCAGTCACTATGCACTTCCATAGGCGACGTAGTTGCAAAGATACTTCACCAGTACAACTAGGAAACGACAACCTCCCAGTAATAGAACAGACCTAATTTCTAGGCCTGATTTTCGACAACACCTCAAACAAATAAAAACACCTTGCATATATATAAAAAAAAAAAAAAATAATAACTAATACAAAATCCTGTGCAGTACAACAAATAAAAGGAAAATTGAAAATTATCATCACATATGAAAGGATAAAGGAGGAAGGAATTGGTAAAAAAAGCAACAACAACGAGATAGTGTGCAATATCAGCCCGACTGTCTCATAGGCAAAGAAAACATGAATATTGGGTGAACCCGCCCTGTAATCAAAGCAAGAAGGCGAGCATTTTAAAATCACCACAAACATCCCATTTAAGCTCATCCGAGTTTACCTTCCCGAGAAGCCTTTTTACATTGCCATATTCTTCCTTCATCTGTACCGAGTATACTATAGGCAGGGATGGATACTGATTCCCATTATGTAGTAAAACAGCTTTGAGTTTTTTTTTTTTTTTTTTAGAACTATATGAATAGTCGCCATTGTTCAGGGTTATGATAAATTCCTATAGCTTTAAATAAGCCATTAATATCTTCGCAGAAGCAGAGATCCTCACTTATACCAAAGTATACTTCGAATTCCTCATGGCGCTTCCTGTATACTGTTGATCTACAGGCCTTCCCCCAACAGATTCCATTCACTCAGTCTGGATGCTAAAAGCTCAGCACCTGACATAATAAGGTCCAAGTCCCTGATGAGCTCATCCAGTTTACGTTGATATGGAGAATGTGGGCGGGTACTCAGTCTTGGCTAAAATTTTTCATCCATTTCTTCAATGTCAACCTTCTCACTCTGCTGATGAGACTTCCATCATATACTCTACCTGAAAAAGGATGCATTCATCAACTGGAACATGAATTGTACTTGTGATTGCATTACAAGAAAACATGACTAGATATTTGGAAAATTTCAATTTTGATTCTGTTACAAAGAATATAGTTTGCAACTTGGTAAGAACTACTTATGCTTTCTTGTGGCCGCGGAACCAGTAAGGTATCCTCATGCGAGACAGGTGGAATAGAGGATAAATTGCTTGGATATGGGAGGGATTTTCTTCCCTTCGCTTTTCTGTAATTTGATATGTCAGTTATACATAAATAGCAATCATCGTAATGATTCTTTAGCTCTCACCAAACTCTCGGCACATTGCATTTCTTACACCCGTCAGCCATGTATCATAATTTGATCGACAACTTCCACATATCACATGAGGGACCCATGGCTTTTCTTGGTTACCTATACTTTTCACCACCACTGTCGGTTCTCGATTATTACACTTAAATCTGACTTGTAATATCACTCGTCTCAAGGCCCCTTGCCTTCGTTAAGTGAGTTTCCCTAAATATTCAAGTTCCTCTTAAGCAGTAGTCTCACTATTTTCTAGGCCCCGTGCCAAGTTCTCTCGTCCTTTGGGTTAATAAAAGGGTGGTGAATTTTCTTTCTTCTTTCACTGTAATTTCACCTTCTGGTTACACTCGGGATCTCTTTCTCTCGTCTCTACATCGTCTCTCTCGATCGTCTCCCTAGATCGTCACTCTAGATCGTCTCTTGATCCTCTCTCCAGATCGTCTCTTGATCCTCTCTCTCACGAGATCCCGTATCCTACGCTAAGCTACCTTCGTCTGACGTCACTAATTTTTCTAATCCAATCTCCAGTGACTTTTCAAATAAATTTCACTCCTTATGGGCGTGACTTTGAATTCATGCACCAATAGTTTTTTTCTCCTTCTCCACCTTGCACCAATTCGGAAAGCCATTCTAATGCCACTAGCAAAATTGTTTACCTCAGCATTAGTCAAACGTAGCTAACCTGCGCTTACAGAGTTTTGATTACATCATCGATTATAAAACAGTCACCACCTTCGGTGTGTTTACATAGACATAGCGTCACCTCAATGTTTTAAAAAAAAACAGGCGAGCAGGCAGGCTCATTTACATTCGTACAACTACCGGCCTCTTACAATACTCATTCCAAAGTAAAGTCTATTAGCAATCCAGTACAGGTATTTCTCGTTATGTGCGTGTTGTTTATGTGCGAATTTGCTAAGATGCGACATTCAAAATATCAAAATTAATTAAAATTGTGTGATCTGTTCACAAAGATGCAATTTGCCCCAACAGCCTTTCAAACAGTGCGCCAGATGCATAGTTCCACTGGCCACTGACAGGCGGCCGCTCCCGCTCCTAGTTCAATGTTTACAACCAAAGACTATATACGAAAGACAGGAAGGCACGGAAAAGGTGTATAAATAGCCTAATTGATTACTCATCAGTTTAGTTACTTCAATCAACGCTAGAGATCGCTGTGCTTCATTCGGAAAGAATTAGCGGGCTTTCTGAATCGTCTTCATGTTTACATTTGAGCCATCTGTCACTTGGAACACATGGACATGGTTAGTTCAAACAGTCCAAAAGTTCTCATCCTGAATTCATGTACCATCGGTTTCCTAAAGAACCACAAAGGTAAGTGTATATTATACTGCCAACATTAAGTATTATAGACATATAAGTGTCATTTTATTGATTAAGTAAAAATGTAAATCAACATTCTCTTCTTTTTGATAGATGTTCAAAGTGGATACAAGTAACCGGTATATCAACATTAAGGAAGAAAACACCTACACAATTAAATAAAAGTCAAAGGATATGTAGCCATCATTTTTCTCAACGGCAATATGCATCATCAACCCGTTTGTGCCCCAGTGCATACCCAGATCAAAATTTGCCTGGTGAGTCAATGCAGTTTTATATATACACTATGATTATCATAAGATTACAATAATTAACAGTGTTTGGTAAGAAGTAATGATTTTCATTATGCATTCTATTATCTATCAGATCCAGCACACCCAGATGAGCCAGAAATAACCAGTATGGATGCAGGTAAGTGCTTGATCAATGTGAAAATAGTATAGCACAGTTCTGAGATTAATTGGTATTACTTTATTTTATTAGCACATTGCATTTGAAACAAAACATTGCTTGTGTCTATATATTATATATTTCTGTATTACTTTAAAGTTGAACATTATTTAGAATATTCTTTCATTGCCATTAGCTAATTTTTGTATTTGCACAAAACATATTTCAACTTGAAATTACAGACTAAATTCTGAGCATAGATACCTTACATCCATTATCTATTTATAACAGTACAAAACTTCACATATATTATTTTACAGATATTGACCTGCACTTGGGTACTGCAAGTACTTTGCATCACCAGCAAATTGAAATGGAGATCTTGTCAAGTTCATTGGATGAGAACTTTGGTTAGCACTGACCATTTATTAGCATTGCATAATTCTATAAGAGATGGCCTGTAAATCATAAAAAAGTAAGCAACATATGTCAAATTGCAACAACAGATATTAGTACCACAATTGAGTCCACAGTTATATAGATGTTTTATAGACCTGTTTCACACTCTTGGCATAAATGTGATAATGTGATAAGAATAGAAATTGTTCTGGTAGGTGCTGGGGGACGGCATACACCCATCAACACTCCTCTCAGGTAGAGAGATTGCTGGAGTTTTGGACGTAGTCTAAGGAAGATAAAGTCATCTCTTATCAAATTACTTACACTCAACCCTCGATTTGCCGGACCTCCATTTGCCGGATTTCGGATTTGCCGGACAAGAGTCCGGGGGGTCAAAAAAAGTAAAAAAGTCCGGGACGAGTCGATTTCAAACTACCGCGCCGGACAAAGTTCGCAAATCGCGCACTAGATGGCAGCGCGGGCGGACATACGGTAAATGCTAATAAAAAAACAGTACAGTACCTGTATATAGTATATGTATGTTGTATATGTGCATGTTGTAGAAGGTAATATATTATATTACAGGACAGTATAGGACAGCTATGCGAGGTGAAGTCCGGGGGTGGGTCATGTTTCCCGCACATATATAGGGTAAAGTCCGGCAAGGGGGTAGGCCCCCGGACATTTGCTATTCCCGGTCAAACCTTCCCCCCTTTTAGTCTGGCAAATCGAGGGTTGAGTGTACTAGTATTTAATAAACATATATGAATGAAGTTATAACTCAGTTTTAGATTTATTCCATATGCTCTCTTACATGAATGTGAGTTGGATGCAATGTGTCATGGGGATATTGAAGATGTTCTCTTACCTGGTGGGCTTCCCATCCACACACCACTTATGATGTAGGCAAGGAAGCCGCACTCTGCTGATATATTAATTGCTACTGGCTGGATAGTGTATCATAAGCAGCAACATTGTATGGAACTGTATCAAGGTGTCGATTGGTACTGCCTTATGCAGTATAATCAAATAAAATATCACCGAGATAAACTCTGAGACTTCGTTTGAACACATCAATATCACTGCAGTTAACAAGTTCTGCTGGCAATTCATTCCACAAATTCACACATCTAATACTAATATACCTTCTCTGTACTTCTACTTGTGTTCTGGTGTGACCAATTTTGAAATCATGGCCCCATGTGCTACTCAACAAGGGTCGAGGAAACAAGTCATCACGAGAAATTGCTAGTTTCCCATGAAAAATATGCCAGCATTTAATTATATCATGCCTAAGTAGTCTCCCTTTAATTGAGTATAAGTGAAGAGTCCTTAGTCGCTGTGAGTAAACCAAAACCCTCTAATCCATGTATCTCCCTTGTCCATCTCCTTTGTACAGACTCCAACTATCTAACATCTCCTACATAACCCAAGTTCCAGGCTGAGGATGCATATTCAAGCAAAGGACGCACATGTGTGGTGAAAAGGGGAAGCATAAAAGAGTCTTGCCGATTAACTGTTGATCGGAGAATACTGGTTGATACTCCTGGTATTTGACGTAATGAAGTTAATGTACAGCAAGAAGAGTAGAGGCCCCAAAACTGATCCCTGAGGGACTCCACTGGTTACCTGCTTAGGTGAACTCTTAGCATGTGCCACAACAACATTCATTACCCGATCTGTAAGAAAATCTTTAATCCAGAAAAGAACTTTGCCTGTAATCCCTAAGTTTATAAATTTGTCCAACAAAATGTCATGATTAACATCAAAGGCCTTGGAATAGTCAAATAAAATCAAGTCAACTGTTTTTCCACGATCAATTGCCAGAGTAATTTCATCATACGTGATCAATAACTGATCTTCGGTAGATCTTCCAGGGCGAAAACCAAATTGATCATGTGTTAACTGATTATTTTCCTCAATGTAGTCATATATTAGTTTAGCAAGTATTCTTTCTAAGGATTTGCACACAACTGATGTTAATGATACAGGTCTATACATTAATGGATCTGCACGGGAACCTTTCTTAAAAATG
The DNA here is from genome assembly GCF_046742065.1 of Oratosquilla oratoria. Lineage (NCBI taxonomy): Eukaryota > Metazoa > Arthropoda > Malacostraca > Stomatopoda > Squillidae > Oratosquilla > Oratosquilla oratoria. The sequence goes on along the minus strand of NC_134788.1, from coordinate 68,044,372 downwards.
GGCACAACAAATGATGTTTTCCATGGAACTGGTAGACGGCCAGTTGCATATGATTTTTGAAAAATGAGAGTTAATGGGTAAGATAACTGTTCACTACAGGTCTTTAAAAAATAAGGGTGCACTTCATCTGGTCCCATGGCTGAAAAGGAATTAAGCCGTGCAATTGCCTTAGTCACAGATTCTTGCGATATATCAGGATCCCCTACTGTACCTCCGTGAACCTGATGAGGTAATGGGTTAGCCTCGACATTTTGTATATACACTGATGCGAAAGCTGTGGCAAATATATCAGCCATAGTAATTGCCTCATTAACAATCTGCCCGCTTTGAGATTTTAAAGGTCCTGCACCCACTCTTGCTACCTTTTTTCTCCTAATATAGGCATGAAAAAGCTTAGAGTTATGCACCATGTCACTTACTAAAGAAAGCTCATATTCCAACTGTTTGTTAATGGCAAAGGTTTTGTATTGGTAATTGATTTGCAGAAATTGATGTAAAGCTTCTCCGGCTTCAACTGAATTTCTGCCAATTTGTGAGCGGACTTCTTTATAATTACTCCACATTAAAGATCTAGCTTTTTTAAGAGATGAAGGAGGTTTGACTGGCCATGGAGGACCACTATGAAGCCTGGTTAACTGGTACATACTCTGCTATCAAATGGTGAACATACTCAAGGAAGATATTATACATTGCATCAATATCAAGGTATCTGAATTCGTAATCCCAATCAATTTGTGACAATTGCTCCTTAATCACATTGTATTTCCCTCTGGTCCACAATCTATGCGGTGGTAATTCGTCGCTAGAAGGAGGATGTTGAGATATATATTCACATTTAATTGGAGAATGACCACAATTAGGGAAAGGAGGCAATATTTGCACATCCATTATCCTGTCATCTTCAGAAGTAAGTATTAGATCAAGTATATTACCTGAACTATAATAAGTGGTCTCATGAACCCACTGTGTGAATCCCAAGAGGTTAAAACAATTATAAAAAATTAGATCATTAGCTGAGAGTCCTGTATAGATTAAGTCATCATTCCATCTGATAGTTGGTAAATTAAAATCTCCAACTAGGATTACATCTTTACCCAAACAAAATTCTGTAAGGAAATTAATTAGGGTGCTATTATCAGTGGTAGTACTAGATGGTGGACGATATATAGAAATGAAATATAGAGAATAGTCTGGAAGAAAAACAACTAGCATATTAGAAACCTCAACAACAATTTCAATATATTTAATGCTATCCTTAGTATATAAACATACCCCATGCTTCTTAACATTATCTACTGCATCCTTACGTAACAGTACGTAATGAGGTAAAACAACACAAGCATCAGCTATATTTGAAGTTAGCCAAGTCTCACTAATACCCAATACCGATATATCATTATCCACAACAAAAGAATAAACATGATTAATTTTATTTACAAGTGAGTTTACATTAGCGTGTGCAAAATACAAAGAGAAAAATGTGGAAGTACTATGAATACAACTTTGGCTTAAAAATTTAAAGAACTGATAGGGACCTGGGTAGTGGGTACTGTGACCTGGGAACCATGGGAAACAGTCTCATGAGTCGCCCTGGCGGCACGTCTGTTGTGCAGCTCCTGACGCTGAATGTATGTTAACTCTCTATGCAAATAGATACCACTGAATTTAGAGTCCTTGAGTCTTGGTGCTGCTTGCAGGAGTGTCCTTTTGTCCTGAGTATTCATTATCTTTCCCCTGAAGAGTCCCTTGCCTGCATCTAAGCAGGTAACCTCATCCAAAGTAACCTCCTTATTAATCAGAAAAGAAGAAATGTCTTTAAATTTAGACCTAACTTCATCCTCATTTTCATTTGTCAAGCCTCTCAAAATTACAGAGTCCTTCCTCCGCTCTCTGTCCTGTAATTCCCTAATCTCCTCCCTAATAACCTGTCTAGTTGACAGCTGATTATTAGAAACTGGCAAAGTGAGTGAAGTACTCGCATTCCCCTGAGAGACTAAATTATCAACTTTCTGGGTTAATGTCTTAACTGTAGCACAAAGGGCCATGACCATTTCAGAAAGTTGTCTAATTGTGCCTTTGTCTGCATTACTTGTGCCAGCTCGGTTGTTTTGCTTGTCTACCCTACATATCAAGCAGACAAACAAAATTCCATCCCCTTCTAGTTTTACAATATCATCAATTACCTTGACCGGTAATCCTAGACACATAGATGTGGGGTGGAACCATCGGTCACATTTGTGGCATCCAATAGCGTCATTACCGACAACATCCTTACAAGTACCACAAACTATTGCTGACTCCTGTTGTTCAGAGTCAACAGAATTTGTCTACTAAGCTGGATGGTGCATCCAGCTTAGTAGACAAATTCTGTTGACTCTGAACAACAGGAGTTACAGGGCAACCAACACTACTGCGGCGATCAGCTGAGCTGGGTGTAAGGGGGGGCCGACGAACAGTGACACCTCCCCTACCTGCACCTTTCCTACCTCTATTCATATGGATGGGGACAGTACTAACCACCAGGCAGTCAAGTCAGCAAGCAGGCAGGCAGTCTTGGTTACTGAAGTTGTTATTTTAGAACTTTTCACTTGAGTTGGTACGTTGTTGTCTTTCCCATCAGTTTTGCAAACTGGCTTTGGACAGTTCTCTCACCCAGTTAAAGTTGTAGCCCCCATCAACCTGTAGGACATATTCTAATTAGAGTATTTCACATCCCACAAATATTTCTTCATAATGAGCTGTTGATGTGAAAGATGCAAAAGTATTAAAGAAAATTTTGCTGATTGGCATATGCAGTATAATGACATAAATTCACCAATTAACAGGTACTTGAGAACATCTACAGCATTGCATTTTTCCTCATCAGCTCAACAATCAGTAAATGGTAGGTATACCCACAAATTCTTTATTCCACATATTTATTTCCTATTAAAGTCTTATCATTTATCAAAACCAAGTACATTTTTCTGCTACCAACATGTGCGCTTGGAAAAAATGGATGCTTGAGGTAAAAATTACCAAGAGGACGGCATTTGCCTCGATCAAAGTCCCCTAACTCCAACTTACAATCATTGGGAATTGAGTCCTCTCAGTAATTTTTAAAATACTTTATTTACAAGAGTACTATATATTATTTACAAGATTTGTTATTAGTTTTTAATGTTTTCCCATTGAAATTACAACAGATACATCACAAGCAAGACATGTTTTGGAGCAAGTTGGAGAAGTCTTGTCCTGTTCTGGTAAAGAATAAATTTGCTATTTCCCTTTCTTTAAAGTATGAAACTATGCATTTTATAATTGAGAATCATTACTTTCATATTGCTGTTTTGTTAACATCAACAAATAGTGCCATAGTGCATTTAGGAAAAGGATATATATTTTTTTCATTTTTTGCAGGTGGGACTTCAGACAAAACTATATTTGCAGATACTGTAAAAGAGGAAGTAGAGGAAGTCATATCCAACACTGGTAGGTGAAAACTCATATTTGATATAATGCTAGTCATAAACAAAAGAAAATTAAAGTATGATATTATTTCTTAAGAATGATTGTGTTTACTAATCATACTTGCAAAATATTTAATCCAATTAAAAAGACACTATCAGTGCCTCATTATAATGTTATTTCATCATTGAATAGATGAAGATTGCTGCCAAACAAAAAGTTGGGAAGGTGATCCTCAAAATTATTCTGCAACCCCTCTTACCTCAAATACTAATAACAGTAAGTAAAATCATAGTTCAGTATGGTAGTGTTGATATTTCTTTACTTTCTCTTTATTTCTCATTACCTACAAAGTTAATGTCTACTAGTCTGTATAGATGTTCTTTAATACTTCATACTTCTCACAAAAGCATTTTTCTTGTATTTGCATCCCCCCAACCTGTAAGGAAATAAGGAGATAACATATATTTTCTTATTAAGCAAAACATTGAAATATACTGTTTGCAATTATTTATACGTAAAACACTGATAACTAAGGTAGATCATTTTACTTTTCTTTTTCCCTCATTGACTCTACATATGTAGTGCTGTATCTCCCACCCCTAAAGGTGCAGTTACCTCCAAATTACAACCATTTTGTTAATCTTTTTAATAATTAAAGGATTATAACAGCAATGCTACACACAGTGGGTGGGTAAAATATATTGTATATGTATGTTTGAAATTTACCATCTTTGTTTCCCTTACAGGTAATGCACCTATTTCTGGCAGCCCATGCAAAAGCATGAACACTAAATTAAAAAGCTGTCAAGCCAGGATAAGGCGATTATTAAAAAAGATTCAGTTATTGAAAGAGGTTAAGCATTTGCCCACTAAAGAACCTTTGCCATCCCAACTATAAAACAGGTATCCAAATATCTTAGTGGATATGCCTTGGAGTTGTTCAAAACACAAATTTCTTTATCAAATAAATCAAAATATGGTAGAAGGTATACCATTACTCAGAGGAGTTTTGCTCTTGGCCTATATTTTCAAAGCCCAAAAGCCTACAGATATTTATCACAAATATTTGCCTTACCTACCACACGTAGGAAAGGGACAAAAGGTAGGGAGGTTCTTAGAGTGAACTCTTTGAATGAAATGGGAAAGGAGAAGGAATACGAAAAGAAGCTGAAGGAGGAGTGGGAGGGAGTAAAGGATAAAGTGGAGCTGGGTGTGGAGCAGGAATTGGGATGGTTCAAGGAGCGAGTCATAAAGTGTGCAAGGATGGTGTGTGGAATAAGAAGGAGAGGGGGAAATAGAAGAAAGGGTAGTGAATGGTGGGATGAGGAAACAAAGAAGGTTGTAGAAGAGAAGAAGCGAGCTTTCACGGATTGGTTACAAAATAGGACGAGGGAGTCGTATGAGAGGTACAAAGAAAAGAAAAGAGAAGTAAAGCAAAAGGTAAAGGAGGCAAAGAGGAGAGCAGATGTGAAATGGGGTAAGAGTATTACAGAAAATTTTGAAAGTAATAAAAAGATGTTTTGGAAAGAAATTAAGAGAGGAAGAGGAGGCGAATCAAGTAGAGAAGAAAAGGTAAAAGGTGCAGATGGAGAGATGATAATGGAAGAGAAGGCAGTAAGGGGAAGATGGGCAGAATATTTTAGGGAGTTGCTAAATGTGAAGGAGGATAGGGAGGGAAAGATAGCTGCAGTGGGAAATGTGAAGAAAATGAGAGTGATGAGTGAGGAGAATGGAAGAGAAATAAGGAAGGATGAGGTGAAGACAGTTGTTAAGATGATGAAAGCAGGTAAGGCACCTGGTCTGGATGGATGCCATGCAGAATGTCTGAAAAAGGGAGGTACAGTGATGGTGGACTGGCTGGTGAGGTTATTTAATGTTTGCTGGAGAGAAGGTAGAGTGCCGGAGGACTGGAGGAGTGCCTGTATAGTTCCTCTTTACAAGGGAAAAGGGGACAAGTGTGAATGTAGTAGTTTCAGAGGGATTAGCTTGTTAAGTGTAGTTGGGAAGGCTTATGGGAGGATCTTGATTGAGAGGAACAGAAGGAGTAATTGGTGAGGAACAGTGTGGATTTAGGACAGGTAGAGGTTATGTAGATCAGATATGTGAGAAAGCTATAGGAAATGGGAAGGATGTTTTTTGTGCTTTTATGGATCTTGAAAAGGCTTATGATAGGGTAGACAGAAAGGCACTGTGGGAGGTTATGCGGATATATGGGATAGGAGGAAAGCTTCTGGGAGCTGTCAAGAGTTTTTATGAGAGTAGTAGTGCTTGTGTCAGGATTGGAAATGGAGTGTGAGTGGTTCGAGGTAAAGGTGGGACTTCGTCAAGGATGCGTTATGTCACCCTGGCTGTTCAACTTATACATGGATGGGGTGGTGCGAGAGGTAAATGCAAGGGTGGTGGGTCAGGGATTGGAGATGGTTAAAGAAAATGGAGAAAAGTGGGAGGTGAGCCAGCTGTTGTTTGCGGACGACACTGTGCTTGTGGCAGGATCGGAGGAGGGATTGAGGAAGTTGGTGACAGAGTTTGGGAGAGTATGTGATAGAAGAAAGCTAAAGATAAATGTGGGTAAAAGTAAGGTGATGAGATGTACAAGGGGTGAAAGTAGCAGTAGACTGGAAGTGAGCATTAAGGGAGAGCGACTGGAGGAAGTGGATAGTTTTAGATACTTGGGTGCAAATGTGGCAGGAAAAGGTGGAATGAAGGTGGAGGTAGAATGTAGATTGAGAGAAGCGAGTAAATGCCTTGGTGGATTAAAGAGTGTAATGAGGAATAGACATTTGGGAATGGATGCTAAGAGGAGACTGTATGAAGGAGTGATTGTG
>NC_134788.1:68013097-68033097 GCF_046742065.1 Oratosquilla oratoria | reverse complement strand
ATAATCTATAATTAAAAATCCTCTTCTCTACCTTATGTTCAGTCTGTGAACCTGGGTAGGGCATCATCAAATTTCTCTACAGCGGGAAAGCCTCATCTCCCAATAAAAAGTATGAAGCAATCACATCAGTCTCACGAAGTGCAGCATCTTCTTGTACATTTCAGGTCATCCTCAATTTTGGATAGTATTTTCTCAAATGTTCCTTTGTTCATTCTGAAATAGCTGTGGAATTTACTCTCATCATCAATAAGACGAGGATACAGAGTATGAAATTCTCCTTCAGTCTTCCTATCTTGCAACATAGGATGAACCCACAATTTCTTTCTTTTTCTATTTTGTTTTCCTTCTTCTTCTTCATCAAGTGCAATAGCGATTATTGCCAACTCGGCGTCAGAAAAGTCACACATCCTTCGTAACTGATGGTAAGACTTCTACTGGTGTCGATGGAGGGGGGATGACGGGAACGAGAGGGGACCGATAGTGTGAATACCTCAGAACCGAGAGCGAAGCGCGACCGGACCGATAGTGTGAATCAACCCTGAATACCTCAGAACCGGAGCGGAACGAGACCGGAGCGTGACCGGACCGATAGTGTGAATCAACCCTTAATGTGCGTGGATGTGGTACAGATGAGAGTAAAAGGGAAGAAATAGGTAGTATGTTTGTGAGAAGAAAGATGGATGTGTTGGCTTTGAGTGAAACTAAGCTGAAAGGGAAGGGCGATTGTAAGTTTGGGAGTGTAAGTGGGAGGTTATCAGGAGTGAAGAGAGGGCGAGGGAGGGAAGGGGTGGCTATACTAGTAAGTAAAGAGATAGGTAAATGTGTAGTGGAGTGGAAGGAGGTTTCCTCAAGGATAATGTGGATGAAGGTGAAACTGGGAAAGGAGATGTGGGTTTTTGTAAGTGCATATGGGCCTGGCAGTGAGAAGAGTGTAGAAGAAAGGGAGGCCTTTTGGATAGATTTAAATGAGTGCATAGAGGGTTTAGGGAGAAGCGTAAATGTAATAGTACTGGGAGACCTTAATGCTAGGGTAGGAAAAGATCCAATTGCTGGAGTGGTTGGGAAATGTGGAGTTCCAGGAAGAAATTGTAGCAGAGAGTTGATAGTAGAAATGTGTCTAGAAAGAGAGTTGATGATAACAAATACAGTATTTCGGAAGAAAGTCAAGCATAAGTACACATGGGAGAGGGTGGTGGAGGGAAGGGTGGTAGATAGAGCTTTAATGGACTATGTAGTGGTAAATAGGATTATGATAGGAAGAGTTAAGGATGTACATGTGCTAAGGGGAGAGGGTGGGGGAATATCAGATCATTTTCTGGTGGAAGGTAAGTTGAGAGTGGAGGACAGATGGAGAAAGAGGAAAGGGACAAAAGGTAGGGAGGTGCTTAGAGTGAACTCTTTAAATGAAGAGGAAAAGGAGAAGGAGTACAAGAAGCTGAAGGAGGAGTGGGAGGGAGTGAAGGATAGAGTAGAGGTAGGTGTGGAGGAGGAATGGGGATGGTTCAAGGAGGGAGTCACAAAGTGTGCAAAGATGGTGTGTGGAACAAGAAGGACAGGAGGAAATAGAAGGAAGGGTAGTGAATGGTGGGATGAGGAAATGAAGAAGGTTGTAGAAGAGAAGAAGCGAGCTTACACAGATTGGTTACAAAATAGGACGAGGGAGTCATATGAGACGTACAAAGAAAAGAAAAGAGAAGTAAAGAAAAAGGTAAAGGAGGCAAAGAGGAAAGCAGATGTAAAATGGGGTAAGAGTATGACAGAAAATTTTGAAAGTAATAAAAAGATGTTTTGGAAAGAAATTAAGAGAGGAAGAGGAGGCGAATCAAGTAGAGAAGAAAAGGTAAAAGGTGCAGATGGAGAGATGATAATGGAAGAGAAGGTAGTAAGGGGAAGATGGGCAGAATATTTTAGGGAGTTGCTAAATGTGAAGGAGGATAGGGAGGGGAAGATAGCTGCAGTGGGAAATGCTAAGAAAATGACCGTGATGAGTGAGGAAAATGGAGGAGAAATAGGGAAGGATGAAGTGAAGGCAGCAGTTAAGATGATGAAAGCAGGTAAGGCACCTGGTCTGGATGGATGCCATGCTGAATGTCTTAAAAAAGGAGGTACAGTGATGGTGGACTGGTTGGTGAGGTTATTTAATGTTTGCTGGAGAGAAGGTAGAGTGCCGGAGGACTGGAGGAGTGCCTGTATAGTTCCACTTTACAAGGGAAAGGGGGACAAGTGTGAATGTAGTAGTTTCAGAGGGATTAGCTTGTTAAATGTAGTTGGGAAGGCTTATGGGAGGATCTTGATTGAGAGGATTAGGAGAGGAACAGAGGGAGTAATTGGTGAGGAACAGTGTGGATTTAGGACAGGTAGAGGTTGTTTGAGGACCACAGTGGAAATAAGTCTTTTGACTTTCTGTGCCATCCTCGGATGTACAGTTATATATACTGTACTGTGTATAATATTGAGTCTTGTATGTGTTGTACTTATTGTATGTATGATTGTATCCGAATAAAATTCAATTCAATTCAATTCAGTGTAGATCAGATCTTTGTGGTAAGACAGTTATGTGAGAAAGCTATAGGAAAGGGGAAGGATGTTTTTTGTGCTTTTATAGATCTTGAAAAGGCTTACGACAGGGTAGACAGAAAGGCACTGTGGGAGGTTATGCGGATATACAGGATAGGAGGAAAGCTTCTGGGAGCTGTCAAGAGTTTTTATGAGAGTAGTAGAGCATGTGTCAGGATTAGAAATGGAGAGAGTGAGTGGTTTGAGGTAGGGGTGGGACTTCGTCAAGATGCGTTATGTCACCCTGGCTGTTCAACTTATACATGGATGGGGTAGTGCGAGAGGTAAATGCAAGGGTAGTGGGTCAGGGATTGGAGATGGTTAAAGAAAATGGAGAAAAGTGGGAGGTGAGCCAGCTGTTGTTTGTGGACGACACTGCGCTTGTGGCAGGATCGGAGGAGGGATTGAGGAAGTTGGTGACAGAGTTTGGGAGAGTGTGTGATAGAAGAAAGCTGAAGATAAATGTGGGTAAAAGTAAGGTGATGAGATGTACAAGGGGTGAAAGTGGCAGTAATCTGGAAGTGAGCATTAAGGGAGAGCGACTGGAGGAAGTGGATAGTTTTAGATACTTGGGTGCAAATGTAGTAGGAAATGGTGGAGTAAAGGTGGAGGTAGAATGTGGATTGAGAGAAGCGAGTAAATGCCTTGGATTGAAAAGTGTAATGAGGAATAGACATTTGGGAATGGATGCTAAGAGGAGACTGTATGAAGGAGTGATTGTGCCAACAGCACTGTATGGAGCAGAAACATGGAACATAAGAGAGGAAGAGAGAAGGAGCTTGAATGTGTTTGAGATGAAGTGTCTGAGAAGTATGATGGGGGTTACTAGGCTAGATAGAGTGAAAAATGAGGAGGTGAGGAGGAGAACAGGGGTGGAAAGGGAGTTGGGAGATGGGGTTGATGAAAGAGTAGTAGGATGGTATGGACACATGGAAAGAATTAGTGAAGAAAGACTATTAAAGGAGGTATGGAAGGCAGATGTGGTGGGAGTGAACATGAGGGGACGTCCTAGGATGAGATGGACGGATGGGGTGAAGGGGGCTTTGGGGAAGAGGGGAATGTCTGTTGAGGAAGGATGGGAGAGGACAGAAGACAGGGGTGAATGGAGAATGGTTGTATATGGAAGATGTTGTGATGCATGAGGTGGAATGGACGGGGGATGGGGGATGAGGTAGTATGTGTGAGCAAAATTTTGATGCAGCCCGAAGGGATTTCTCCCCGTCTTCTCCTTTATATGGGGGGTCGCCGATTTAATGAAGCAGCCTTGCTGTGAATGTGCTGTGTCTTGCGACACTGCTTCTGACCCAGGGCAGTGGACAGGGTGCAGGGATGACCTGTCATCTAGGAGGTGCTAAGATGGGAGGGAGGGTGGAGGGGTGTAGAGTGTTTTCAGGGATGGAATGGGTGGGAATGTTTTTATGCCTTTTCCTTTTTGGCTACCTCCCTAGTAAGGGGGAAAAAGCCTTGGTATATGTATGTATGTATACTGTATATGTCAAATGTCAAGTATGTGAAAGCAAATACTATTTTCACAGTAATGGTTACAATCGAAGTAAAAAAAAAAAGGTATTGAGCCAAAACAATAATCATATACAAGGCCGAAAATATCAATCAATATATAATTTTAAAAATATATAGAATACAATAAAATGGCAACAATAGCTATCGCTTCGATTTTTAATTTTCCAACCGCTCAATAGATGGCGTTGAAACCACAGTAATCTAGCGGTGTTTAGCATCAATTCTGGCTACATATTTTTGCTATACACCTTACAAACCCTTCCTTATATAGTCTTTGTTTACCCTCTCGTGTGTTTACGGTCACCGTCAGTCCAGCGAGTGACTGTGAGAGACTGTGAGAAGTGAGGGAGCATCGTGTTATGTGTTAATGGGTGATTTATCTATACTTTATTTACACCTTAGTGTTACATGTAGGTTTAGAATTATACATTTTTAGAATATACTCACTTTATTAGTCAAATAAATGTGTTTTCTGTAAAAAAAAAAAAAAAAAAGAAAAAAAAAAAAAAAAAAAAATTGGAGCCAAAACCCTGTCCCCCTATTACCCATTGTTTCTCATGGGTAATTTCTTTGTGTGATTTCAGTTTGTGCAATGCCTGTAGGAACCTATATCTCGCACAAAACGAGAAATACCTCTACTTTGCACCTTTCATGATTTTATGTGATAGATACTTAGGTCCAAAATAGAAACCACAGACATAACAGAATGAATCTGGTGAACTCCTGCATCCTCTTGTGGCCATGGTCAAGAATGTCAATATTTATGGACATGAAAAAAGGCGAAATATAAACGACAATTGTGTGATTTCCCATACCCCGTACATTTCTTTATATTAGTATAATTTTCTATATCACTACAACGGTCGATGGTAGAAAAAAGTAAGTGCAAATTTGGAACCAGCGCAAATATTTGCATTAGAAACACTCATCAAAATAAGAGAAACAAACATTTTGTATAAAAAAAAAAAATGTTACCCAGTGCAGTACTACTACTACTACTACTACTACTACTACTACTACTACTACTACTACTACTACTACTACTACTACTACTACTACTACTACTATCACTTCTTTTCTTTTAGAAACGACTCCATCCACGTGGAACTGTGTGGTGAAAGCAGTCAGGAGTTGTCTCCCACAGACACAGTTTATTGGCCCCTCTCTCGCCAATGACTGTGGTCGCCTGCCCTTTTATATATCAAAATATATGAAAGCCTAATACAGAAGTTCATTTACCCTACTATTTACTACAGTTTACTACAGTCTGCTATAGTCTGCTGAAAATCGAGGTTTTGTACCTGTGCCGATTTGGGCGGTGGGGACCTGGTACCTCTCAGGCATAGGAGGACTGATCTTAGGAGTGAGAATGACAGTCTACATCTCATCCACGATACAATGCTGCTTTTTGGTTTTTCTTTCTTTTCTGCCATCCCTCTGCCAGACGAGCGTTGAATGTCTTTGCCCTTGGGCCCATCCCACCTGAAGTCGTAAAGGTTATCGGAGTGAATGAACTCTGGTCCAAATTCTGTATACACTCTTCGTACATTCTGGTTTTCTCATTCTCGTTCCGGGAGTGAGACGCCTCAATATTTAGGTTGTTGTAACAGGGGGCCATCGGATCAAATATTCGCATGTCAAAGATGTCGCATGTCGCATGTCCCAGTGTCCAGAAACCTCTTGCGTTGACATGCACTTGTGCTTCATCTGATTTGCTGGACGCGCGGTGCCTGAAGTTCGCCCCTCCTAGTGGGAGTAACGTTGGTTCGATGGTCACATCCTTGCATACCTCCCGATGCATTCAGGCAGTGAGATCCCTTACCTCGTTGTGTCTCATGCAGATGAATCCACCCTACTTGCATATCATCGCATGGATTGGATTAAACTGTGCACCACAGGAATATCTGTTAGGCAGCCTTTCCAATGCCCATCCATACCTCAAGGCAATGGCATCCGTGAATTCGCTTTTGTTCAGATTGAATTTCTTTGCCCTGATTAGTAGTGCTGTCAGCCAATTGTACGCCCCATCTTCCTGTGCCATTGCTATCTTTCTTTTCATACGATTCGATTGCTGATCTAATAGAGTGTGAAGCTTCTCTTTCTGCCTCTCTTCTCTTCTTTTTAATGTGTTTCTTTTGATTTCTCTGATTTCCTCCATATTAGTCACCTTCTGTTGATCTTGTGACACAATGTTGTTTGTCAGGGAGGACGTGAGTTTCAGGGAGATTTGGCGCTCTAAGTTGGCAAGGTTTAGCGGGTCTGAGATGCCTAATCCTCCCATTCTTGGTGGAAGTTCAATAAGTTTTCTTTCCTCTTTGTTTAGTGTCTGTCCGTTGGTGATGGCCGGTATTAGCTCACCTCTAATGATTTCTTCAAGAGGACTTAAAAGATCGGTGATGTTCGGTACCGTCCTTAAAATGTAATTCCACTTATGTTTAGCACCATATATGAATACGACATATGCCGCCTGCGGTTCAGTCTTTGTGAAGTTGGCTAGTAGACTATCTCCTGCCACCCATTCATTAATATTGTTTTTGATACATCGCTTTTTAAAGGATTCAGAACCGATCACTGCACCGAGATGTCTTTCTCCTCTTTAGTTGCCTTCGCTTCATTGTTTTCAAAGAGGTTTTCGGCTTTGTCAAAGTATTCTGGCTTCACCATAAGGACAGATTTCTTTGCATTCGGGATATAACCCAAGTCCGGACCGTGTATCTGCACCAGATTCCATCACTTTTTACGTCCGTTACTTTCCCTGCCTCCATGAGATCATCTGCATATGCAACCTGGTCCTGGTGTCCTCATGTATTCTCTGCTCCAGGTACATAAGACCAATCGCATACATTGCCAAGGCCACCGAGTCTCACCTGAGTGGTGCCTTCCAATGATTTGATCATCTCCTATTTTCGTCTCTTCCTTCTTAACTCTGTTGGTGACGAATAGCTTGCTTTGCTGGTTCTCTGTATGTGTTCTCTACATTCTTGGCCAAAACTGGGAACTTGATTTTGATATTGTGTACAGTAGCCTCTGTATTTATGTTGTTCAAGGCGCTAGATGCATCGACTAATAAGACTGCTTCGCAGCCTGGTTCCTCAAATATCCTCCTCATGGGGTGAATTGCCTTCTCGCACCCTACCTGTTGCCCCCCTCCCCACACACGACTTCCATGATAGCTTTTCCTATTCTTCTTCTCAGCACTTCACCTATACTAATTGGATGACAGCCAGGCTTCTTATCCAGCGGAATAAGTCTGCACGCTGTGTATGCCACAAGGTGCTGACAGTCCTCAGTATCCATTTTCCTCGCAAAACCAGAAATGGTCTCCTGCAGTCCCCCTTTGTTGTGCCAAATAAAATGGGGCTGAGGAGACATTTCTACTCAGACGCATCTAAGCCTGATGGTCCTGCCGCTCCCTGGGTGTGTAGAGCAAGGTTCCAGATCTTCTCTCTTGTGATGCTGTCAAAGACTACCTCATGGGGTAGGAGGTAGTCACCATTGAATTTAGTGTCCGGTTTTACTGGTCTCGCTGTTGGATGCTCTTCTTTCGGGATCTTCAGCGTTTCCTCGTTTAGGGGTAGAACTCCAGGATCTTCATCCCCCCCTGCCAGCGACATCATGGCAGCCGCAACCTTTCCCTGCCTCATCTTGTCTGGAAAATTCTTGGCTCTGTTTTCTGATCTCTTCTTTCTGTGGGTGCAATTGTGGAGTCTATCTTGAATGGCCTCTGCCTCCATCATTAGTAGCTCCATTTCTCCTTTCTTCCACTGTTCCACCCTCCGTTGCATGCCTGGACATTCTGATTTTCTGTGAGTCCTCTAACATGTAAGGTCTGGAGGTATAGCCAGCGTTTTGAATACTTGCGGAGCGTAGGGAGATCAGTTTGTGTATACTCTTATTAGACAGATCATCTCCTTTATTAGATCTTTGGTTGCATTGCATTTAGGCGGGGTGAGGAGGTTTCTTGGGGGAAAACTACTACCACCACCACTATAACTACTACTACTACTACTACTACTACTACTACTACTACTACTACTACTATTTTTTATACATAATTGAAACGATCTCCATCCTCGTGGAACTGTGTGGTGGAAACAGTCAGGATCTGTCTCCCACAGACACAGTTCATTGGTCCCTCCTACGCCAATGACTGTGGTCGACTGCCCTTTTATCAATTCAATGAGGGCTAATGCAGAAGTTCATTTATTCTACTGTGTACAACCGTCTGCTCAAAATCTAGGTTTTGTACATGTTCCGATTCTACCACTACTACTACTACTACTACTACTACTACTACTACTACTACTACTACTACTACTACTACTACTACTACTACTACTACTGCTGCTACTACTACTACTACTAATGATGATGATGATAATAATGATATGATAATAATACATACATATACATACATGTACCAAGGCTTTTTCCTCCTTACAAGGGAGGTAGCTAAAAAGAAAAAAAAACATAAAATCATTCCCGCCCATTCCATCCCTAACTACATTCCACTCCCCTCCACCCTCCCTCTTATCTTGGCACCTCCTGGATGACGGGTCATTCCTACATCTTATCCACTGCCCTAGGTCAGAGGCAGTGTCGCAAGACACGGCACGTCCACAGCAAGGCCGCTTCATTAAATCGGCGACCCCCCTCTCTGTCTCCCCCCCCCCCCATTGCATAAAAAGAGAGGACGGGAAGAAATCCCTTCGGGCTGCGTCAAATTTTGCTCACACATACTACCTCACCCCCATCCCCCCACTCAATCCACCTTATGCATCACAACATCATCCATACACAACCATTCTCCATTCACCCCTGTCTTCTGTCCTCTCCCGTCCTTCCTCAACAGACATTCCCCTCTTCCTCAAAACCCCCTTCACCCCATCCATCCATCTCATAATGATAATAATAATAATAATAATAATAATAATAATAATAATAATAATAATAATAATAATAATAATAATAATAATAATAATAATAATGATAATGATAATGATAATGATAATGATAATAATAATAATAATAATAATAATAATAATAATAATAATGATAATAATAATAATAATAATAATAATAATAATAATAATAATAATAATAATAATAATAATAATAATAATAATAATAATAATAATAATAATAATAATAATAATAACAATAATAATGATAATAATGAGATGAAGTAAATAAAAAGGCAAAAAATAAACAAATACATGAACATATAGAAAAATAGATTCAATTAATTAATCAAATAGATAGTACAAAAAATAAAGTAGATAAGTAATTAGCAAATAGATAAGAATGAACTGAAATGAAATAAAGATTTAAAAAAACGAATTAAACAAATAGATAAAAAATAGAAATAAATGAAATAAAAAAGGGGGTTGGCTTTACATAGTTTGTTCTAGCTAGCTCTAGATGATCTTATTCAACTTAGGTGCAACATAGTTGTTTACATCCAACAAGACCTCATTAGTATTTTACACTGCATCTGTGTACGTGGCCTCAAAGCCCAACTGCGATGCACAGCCGCGGCCACGCGAATCACACCTGTAGGGGTCGATAGCCGGGAGGTTGCCTCTAAGCGGCGCGCGTTGTCACTGAAAAATCGCATTTTGAAGGAGAAAGGCTGAACTGTTGCAGTGCAAACGCTACTCCCAGTAAGTACATCTAGGGCAGTTTCTTCTTGTTTCTCCCTTCTTTGCTCGACAGTCATTCCTCTTGTACACAAGTCCCCTTCATCCCTTACATCCATTCCATTCCCGGTCTTCCCACAAAGGTCGCTTTTTCCAACTCTGTATTCCACGTTCTATCTGATAAATACATTTTCATTCATCCTTTCCATGTGACCAAACCACCTCAGTAATCTTTGCTCAACCCGTTTTGTGGGTATAATTCCTCAATATATATATGTATATATATATATATATATATATATATATATATATATATATATATATATATATATATATATCCATATAACTTAGACCAACTCTCGAAGAAAGATAAGCTGAGGCACAGAGTACAACATACGAGGCGCGTTTTTAAAAGTATCGTTTTGAAATAAAAATGCAACAAGCAGACTTTTCGTAACAATTTTATTTTTTACATAAAAGCCTGTACTGTGATCTACTTTTCAACATAACTACGGAATCATCTGACCGTGTTTAAGTTTGTTTGTGAGAATTTGAAATGCCTTCTCCGATTAAAGATTGCCGCCGACTGTTAAATACGCATTGTGATTAATTTTCTTACTGCTAAAGGCGTGAAACCGGCTGGAATTCATCGTCAGATCAATGAAGTGTTTAGAGGAAACATTATGAGTGATGGGATGGTGCGGAAATGGGTGAGAGCTTTTAAAGATGGCCGTGCAAATGTGCATGATGAGGAACGAAGTGGACGACCTTCACTTATTCACTTGTTCCTCATCATACACATTTGCACGGCCATCTATAAAAGCTCTCGCCCATTTCCGCACCATCCCATCACTCATAATGTTTTCTCCATACACCTCACTGATCTGACGATGAATTTCTATCAATCGTAGGAAAAATAATGGAAACTATCATCAGAGATGCTATCGAATATCATTTAGAAAGTAACCGTTTGATAAATGATAGCCAGCATGGTTTCAGACGGAATCGTTCTTGCGTGACTAACTTACTTGAATCCTACAACACAGTTATCTCGAATTATGACAAAAGAAACAATATAGATTTAATATATCTAGACTTTACAAAAGCTTTTGATACCGTCCCCTACGAAAGACTACTTACTAAATTAGCTTCACATGGAATAAGTGGTAGCCTATTAAGTTGGACTAGTAATTGGTTGAATGATCGAAAACAGAGAGTTATTTTAAATGGAAAAAAAAACTTCTAGATGGAAAAATGTTACAAGAGGAGTTCCTCAGGGTTCCGTTCTTGGGCCACTTTTATTCATAGTATATACATATGATATAGACCATGGACTAAGATCTACTGTTTCCAAATTTGCTGATGATACAAAACTGTACGGAATGGCAAATGATCATTTAAACCAATTGGATATTCAAGAAGATCTAGATGAATTACAGCAATGATCTGAAAAGTGGCTAATGAAATTTAACACAAGTAAATGCAAGGTAATGCACATAGGTAAAAATAACAGTAAGTATGATTATAAGTTATTTGGAAATTCGTTAACAAAAGTGGATAGTGAAAAGGATCTCGGCGTAATTATCAGTAACGATCTCAAATCATCTAAGCAGTGTATTTCAGCCTCTGAGAAAGCAAATAAGATTCTTAGACTGATTGCGCGATATCTTTATTTAAAAAATCCATCTCTCATTAACAAGCTATATAAATCGTTAGTTCATCCACATTTGGAATATGCTCTTTTCGTATGGTCACCGAATCTCATTAATGACATTGACAGACTGGAAAAAGTATAACGGCGAGCCACAAAACTGATTCCAAATATCAAAAATAAATCATACGAAAATCGACTAAAACATATGAATCTGTTTTCACTAAAAAAAACGTAGACTCAGAAGTGACTTGATACAGGTCTTTAAAATTCTAAAGGGAATTGACAACATCAAAAGTGACAAAATTTTCACACTGAATGAGAATCAAACAAGAAACAATGGTCTCAAACTGTCCGGAAATAGATTCAATTTGGAAATGGGTAGAAACAACTTCGCCAACCGTGTAGTTAATGAATGGAATAAACTTCCTGCAGAGGCAGTGCAATGTAGTTCAGTTCGAAGCTTTAAGAATCATTTAGACAAACACTAAGCAAGATGCTGTAATGGTTATCATTTATCTTATATTATTTGTTTTTGTTTTGTTATCATTTTTCTGTTTGATTCTCATTTATTATTAGTTATATGTAAATTTATCATTATTTCCTATTTACCTGTTTGTTTATTATTTAACTATACCTAAGCATCTGTTTATGTATCTTAGTTGTTATTTGCATTATTATACTTTTTATTCATTATAATTATGATTTTTTTCGTATCCGACCTAGATATGGACCAAAAGGTCTCCTGTCGGCATGTCCGCCTTTGTAATCCTTTGTAATCCTTCTGCCACTTTCACGCCTTTAGCAACAAGAAAACGAATCACAGTATTTCACAGTCGGCGGCATTCTCTATCGGAGGAGGCATTTCAAATACTCATAAACAAACTTAAACACGGTCAGAAGATTCCGTAATTACGTTGAGAAGTAGATTACAGTACAGGCTTTCATGTAAAAAATAAAATTGTTACGAAAAGTCTACCTGTTTCATTTCTATTTCAAAACGGTACTTACTTAAAAAACACACCTCTTATATTTCGACCACCGACTGTGGTCCTCTTCAGCAGGTACATGCTGAAGAGGATCACAATTAGTGGTCGAAATATACGGTTTACTCTGCATCTCAGCTTATCTTTCTCCGAGAGTGGGTCTAAGTTTGATCTTATTTATGTGCTAGTGCTACTACATCTAGCTTATTTAATATATATATATATATATATATATATATATATATATATATATATATATATATATATATATATATATATATACATACACACACACACACACACACACGACTCCACCCGTAGTGAACTGTAGAGTTGAGCAGGAACCTTTTATCGCTTCGCCGTTATAACTAATAGTAAATAATTTGTAACAATGAAATCTTACAAATAATCATCCCGGTAATTACTGGGATCGATCAGGAGACCTGCGTAGTACCGGGATGATTATTTGACTGTTGATAGTTTACCCAAAATAAGTGTAATTCTAAGAGATTTATGTTCATATTCATATATACTTACTTCTTACTTTAGCTCCCAGTAGTAGGCGTTATGCCTGTCATTGGTCCCAGCATGTTCCTCCATCTGGCTCTATCATGGAAGGCCCCTTCTTCCTCCCTCAGAGTTTCAATGTTGGGGGCAAGTCATGTCTGCTGAGGGCTTCTTCAACATTTTCTTTCCATCTCTTTCTCGGTCTTCCTCTCGGCCTTCTTCCATCCGGCATCCACTCCCAGCATTCCCTTGCAATTCTGTCTTCATCCATTCTTTCTAAATGTCCTAACCATCTTAACTGGGCAACATCTATTTTGCATAGCATGGAACAGACGCCAATGCTTTTCCTTATATCTTCGTTCTTTAGTTTATCTCTCCTCGTCTTTCCAACTATGGCTCCCAATGGCCTCATTTCCGTTGCCTGAATCCTGCTTACGTTTACTTTTGTCATTACCCAACTTTCTGAACCATATGTCAGGGTAGGTGTCAAGACAGTATTGAAAATAATCCTTTTCACTTCTAAAGGTACATGTTTTTCCTTCATTATTGGCCAGATAGCTCCAACATTTGCACTAGATTTATTTATTCTTTCTAAAATATCCCTCTTATTTCCACGCTCCTTAGTGACTACACTTCCAAGATATTTGAAGATGTCTGTATTTTTTTTACCAATTTATTTCCTATGGTGATGCTGAACTCATGTTCTTCTCTTCTGCTAACGGTCATTTTATCTGTCTTTTCTACATTCATTTTCATGCCTTTCCTTAGAAAGCACTCATTCTACCTTTTTATGTCTTCTTTGACCTCTTCCCTATATCTGTGTTCCATTCAGCTATATCATCTGCATAAGCCACTATTCTGTTCTTATAGTTTTCTTCTTTACCTTCTTTGAAACCCTCTATTACAGTTTCCATATATGCTATTAAGAGCAGAGGGGATAACACACTTCCTTGTTTAACCCCTGTTTTTAAGGGAACCACTTTTCTATCCCCTTTGATGTTCTAACACTGCATACACAGGGGTAATACAAACTTGTTATAGCTTTCTTTAGATGTCTCTTGACACCATACCTCTCCTCCATATATCTCCATACTTTTTCGCCAATTATTAAATCAAAAGCCTTGTGTAGATCAATAAAAGTGATGTATAGGCTTTAGTTATACTCCCATGCCTTCTCTATCACCGTGCTTAGTCCAAAAGTTAAGTCTGTTACTGATCTATTACTTCTGTAACCATGCTGCTCCTCTCCTAATAATGGTTCTACTAGGTCTCTTACTCTTCTCTCAATTATTCTCTCATATAGCTTTGTGATGTGGGGTATGAGGGAAATCCCTCTATAGTTGTTACAATTTCCAGCATCACCTTTACCTTTGAAAATTGGGACTATTAGGGTTTTACCCCACTCCTCTGGTATTGTTCCTTCTCTATAGATCTTATTTATGAGCTTCAATATATTTTGCTGTACTACATTTCCTCCTTCCTTTATTAGCTCTATTGATATTTCATCTACTCCTGGTGTTTTGGAATTTTTCATTTCTTTCAATGCCCATTCAAATTCTTTTTCTGTGATTTCATCATGTTCTTCTCCATCTAAATCTTCCTCCGTCTCTTGCCATTGTTCCTCATTTCCTGCATTTAGGAGCTCTTGGAAGTATTCTGTCCATCTGTTGTCTATCTCATCCTGATCCGTAAGAACATTCCCCTCTAGGTCTTTAATGTTATATTGTTTTGCCTTGCTTTTCCTATATGACTTTGCTATACCATATAATAACTTTTTTCCTTTCTGCAAATCCTCTGTCAATCTCTCTCCCAGATCTTTCCATGTCTCGGTCTTTGCTCGATCTTTTGCAAGATTTGTTTCTTTCCTTGCCAGTACATATTCTGCTCGGCTTTCAGGTGTTCGTCTTCTTAGCCACTTTCTTAACTTTAAAGTTTTGTTCTTTACTGCCTGTTTGACCTCCTCATTCCACCAAGGTGTGTGTCTTTTCTTATTTCCTTCAATCCATTCTACCCCTAAGATTTCTTTTGTTACCTCACTGATTGTTTCTTCCAAGTTGTCCCATCTTTTTTTCCTCATCATTTTACTTCTCCATTTTTTGTGTAAGTATAGTTTTATAAGCATTCTTTTTATCTTCCTCTTACAAACTTTTTGTTTTGATCACTTTTCTTTTTCTACATTGCCGTGGTTTTACCTTACCGATCTTAGCCCATTCAACTCCGATGACAAGATGTCTTGTCATTTGGTCAAATAAAACAAAAAATCATAATAAAACAACAAAATGTTTGATGATCAAACAGCACCAGAAAAATATGACGTCATCAGACGTCATATTTTTCTGGTGCTGTTTGATCATCAAACATTTTGTTGTTTTATTATGATTTTTTGTTTTATTTGACCAAATGACAAGACATCTTGTCATCGGAGTTGAATGGGTTATGATCAGCCACTAGTATCCTGTGGTCTGAATCTAAACTGACTTCTGGTATTACCTTTATATTGGTGAAAATTCTTCTGTCTGAACATATTATTATGTAATCGATAATCGATTTTTGATCAAACTATCCTGTATTTTGATTCCATCTATAACTAGGGAATTTATGTTCCTCTTTATGTTGATAAAAGACGTTCATTATTTCAAAATCGTGTCTCATGCAGTGGTCTCCTGGGTTTCTTGTCTCTTCTCCATATATTCCTATTATATTTTCTATTCCTTCTCTTTCCTGTCCTACTATAGCATTAAAATCACCTATCAAAAGTCCCATATCCCCATCCCATCTCATGTTCTTCCTCTAAAGGGCCCTACACACGCTCAGACTTTTACTCAGACTTGTTTGCACAAACCATATATGCGCAGACAAGTCTGAGTAAAAGTCTGAGCGTGTGTAGGGCCCTTAAACTCCGATGACAAGATGTCTTGTCATTTGGTCAAATAAAACAAAAAATCATAAAACACCAAAATGTTTGATCAAACACCAGAAAAACATGACGTCAGTCCTCGCTTCGCTCGCAAGCGAGCGAAGCGAGTACTGACGTCATATTTTTCTGGTGTTTGATCAAACATTTTGGTGTTTTATGATTTTTTGTTTTATTTGACCAAATGACAAGACATCTTGTCATCGGAGTTGAATGGGTTAATCCAGTTACCTAATTTTTATGGCCTCCCAAAAATACATAAAGAAAACACCCCTCCTAGACCCATTATCTCTAATAGAAACTCTTGTACTAGTGAGATATCAAAATGGCTCACGAACATTTTATCACCGTTCGTAGGGTCTTTTTCTGGATCACACATAAAACATTCAGAAGATTCTATAAATATGATCAAGAGTCACCGTCTTCCGGGACGGAGTAGATTGTTAAGCCTAGACGTAGTATCTTTATTTACTAATATCAATGTAGCAGAAGTTTTGAAGTTCCCGGAAAATAAAGTACAGCATTATCAGGACCAACTTCCCATCTCAGTAAATAAAATGATCAAGTTTACAAAATTATGTGCCGGCACAATTTTCTGTTTTTGTTTAGTAATAAATATTATATGCAAAAATGTGGCTGTTCAATAGGATCTAATTCCTCTCCAGCGCTAGCTAACTTATACATGGATTATTTCGAGACGATACTTCTGCAGGACATAAAACCCCACGGAATGTTTTGGTATAGATATGTGGATGACATCTTCACGATTTGGGATGAAGAGTGGGGTTCCTTCAATGATTTCTTCAACAAACTCATCTACTTAACCCATTCAACTCCGATGACAAGATGTCTTGTCATTTGGTCAAATAAAACAAAAAATCATAAAACACCAAAATGTTTGATCAAACACCAGAAAAATATGACGTCAGTCCTCGCTTCGCTCGCAGCGAAGCGAGGACTGACGTCATATTTTTCTGGTGTTTGATCAAACATTTTGGTGTTTTATGATTTTTTGTTTTATTTGACCAAATGACAAGACATCTTGTCATCGGAGTTGAATGGGTTAATGACAAACAAGTTGTTAAAGATATAATTTCCCAAGATTTTGGTCTTTGTTCAATCTTCAGGTCTGAACGAAATTGTAAATTCACACACACACACACACACACACACACACACACACACACACACACACACACACACACACACACACACACACACACACACACACACACATATATATATATATATGCGGAAAAACCACCAAGGAAAAAGAAAAACTGATGACCAAGCGCTTTCGTCTATTCAGACATCCTCAGGGTACATAGAAAAGAAAAAGTACACAAGAATATATACAAAGAGTATGAGGTCAGGGAAGGAACCAGGAGAGGTTGCGAGGATCTAATGTCAACCTGACCCGTTCGCGGCAGCGGACGTTTGGGCTACTACTTTTTTCACAATAAAATTGTCTAACTTATACATACCATGACTTAAATTTAAGTTATTGACAAATGTATCTTTGATCAGACTGGATTCTATTATATTTCTCGTCAAATATGACTTATCTTTAACAATTTCTTTAGCACCCTCCCAATTTATACAATGATTAAAATCCCTTAGGTGAATAAATAAGGCATTAGACATTTGCCCACTCTTGACGCTATACTGATGTTGTTTTAACCTTACTTTTAATTCTTTTCCAGTCTGACCAATATAGCATTTGTCGCAATTTTTACATGGAATTGAATATATACATCCTTCTTCCTTATATGGAGAGTTTTTAATTAAAAGACTTCTAACTGTATTGGAGTTCTTAAATGCTACTTGAATGTTGAAAGTCTTAAGAATATGTGGTAGTTTGACGAAATTCTCGTTGAAAGGCAGTACAAGTAGGTTCTTTACATTAAAAGTTTTACTAGCTTTTTCCTCGTAGAAAGATTTCTTAGCCGATTTATAAGAAATCTCCACGAGGTGCTTAGGATATTTTAATTTTGAAGCTATGTTAGATATTCTTAAGAGTTCATCATCCAAAAACTCCGGACTGCAAATTCTATGGGCTCTCAGAAACATTGATGACAACACTGACATCTTTGTCCTGCAATGATGAGACGAATAAAAATGTACGTATGAAAGAACATTGGTGGGTTTTCTATAGACATCAAATTTGAAGGACCTTTCCTTTCTGTAAATCATAACATCAAGGAAAGGTAAATGATCATTTTCTTCTATTTCCATGGTAAATTTAATGGAAGGGACCAAGGCATTGAGTTTAGTTAAGAACAAAGTAGGATCATCATTTGCAGGCCAAATACATAAGATATCATCAATGTATCTGTACCATGTGACAAAATGGGGGAGAATCTTAAGTAATAATTTAGTTTCAAAAAATTCCATGTAAAGATTGCTAAGAACTGGAGAAAGTGGGTTACCCATAGCCATACCAAACTTTTGCTGGAAAAAATTACCGTCAAATACAAAATATGAGTCAACAATGCATAATTTAATTAATTCAATGATAGTGGTGGTAGGCAGTGGCAACTCATGTTTCTTCAATTCTTCTTCAAGATACAACAATAAATCAAAAACCGGTACACGAGTAAATAACGAGGTAACATCATAACTTATTAACTTAAAATGGTAATTTAAATTTAGGTTGTTAAGCTTATCAACTAACTCTACATTGTTCTTAATGTGGCTACTAGAGATGGAGCCTACAAGAGGACTTAAGATAGACACTAGCCACTTAGATAACTTATAACTGGCAGATCCTATAGAACAAGTAATAGGTCTCACCGGGTTATTAGGCTTGTGAGTTTTGATTAATCCATACATGTATGGCAAAGAAGGTGAGGTGGATGAAAACTCTTTAATTAAGTGGTCATGACCTTTTAAAAGTTGTTTTAATTTTGATCTAAATTTGTTGTTGACGGACTCTAAAGGATTTTTCTTTAACTTAGTGTATGTGTTTTCATCACTTAATAAGGTTTCCATTTTGTCAATGTAATCGATCTTATTCAATATTACAACACTATTACTTTTATCTGCTTTAGTAACATGCAATTCTTTGTCATTCTTTAAATTGTTGTACTCTTTGAGAAAACGTTTCGGGCAAGTGGGCTGGTTAGAGTTAGACAAAGAATTATACACAAAACCTTTGCAAATATTAATGTCATCACTGGATACATCACCAAATTTTTCCAGATTACAAAAGGCTTTGGCTATACTAACACTATCCACCTGTTTGGATGTGGCAAAAGTAAGTCCATAACCCAAAGCACACCTAGCATCATCACTTAAGGGTTTGTCGGACAAATTAATCACAAAATTTGGATTTGCATGTTTGGTCCAGTTACTGTCTTTGATTAAACTGTCAAGTTTTTTGTCAAGCTTAATTCTAAGGGTATTACATACAAACCTCATTTTACCATAACAGTAATCAAGCAGTCTTGATTTCCAATCCACCGGTATAGCACGTTCAAATTCACGTTTCTTTGATCCCAAAACTTGGAACATGGCATTCACTTCAATTTTCGTGATCTCAATATGTAATTTTTTCCAGCAAAAGTTTGGTATGGCTATGGGTAACCCACTTTCTCCAGTTCTTAGCAATCTTTACATGGAATTTTTTGAAACTAAATTATTACCTAAGATTCTCCCCCATTTTGTCACATGGTACAGATACATTGATGATATCTTATGTATTTGGCCTGCAAATGATGATCCTACTTTGTTCTTAACTAAACTCAATGCCTTGGTCCCTTCCATTAAATTTACCATGGAAATAGAAGAAAATGATCATTTACCTTTCCTTGATGTTATGATTTACAGAAAGGAAAGGTCCTTCAAATTTGATGTCTATAGAAAACCCACCAATGTTCTTTCATACGTACATTTTTATTCGTCTCATCATTGCAGGACAAAGATGTCAGTGTTGTCATCAATGTTTCTGAGAGCCCATAGAATTTGCAGTCCGGAGTTTTTGGATGATGAACTCTTAAGAATATCTAACATAGCTTCAAAATTAAAATATCCTAAGCACCTCGTGGAGATTTCTTATAAATCGGCAAAGAAATCTTTCTACGAGTAAAAAGCTAGTAAAACTTTTAATGTAAAAAACCTACTTGTACTGCCTTTCAACGAGAATTTCGTCAAACTACCACATATTCTTAAGACTTTCAACATTCAAGTAGCATTTAAGAACTCCAATACAGTTAGAAGTCTTTTAA